>NC_031502.1:40924040-40956966 GCF_000237925.1 Schistosoma mansoni
AATGTAACTAGATACATGAACTGTGAATTATATATATATGGATAACTGTATACAATGTTCCATTAATCCTTTGTATTCTTCCGTGTGTACTTATTTATGCCAAGATTATCCTTTAATCTTGATTATTGATAATATTTCCGTTCTTTTATAACAGTGAATACTTTCTTTAATCAAAAATAGAGTACTTCTTTCCCTTTATACAACCTGACCACTTCATATATATGTATATAGATAGATAAGCATTGTTGAAAAACGTCAATTATATTCATTGTAACAGATTAGACTTATAGATATTAACGTTCTATGTAAGATTTCTTAGTTTAGCAACTATTATTCATGGGATTGTTACTGTGTTGAATATTTTTCAGTATTGATTTTTAAGATTTTATATCTTTACTACTTAAAAAGACATCTTTATTTATAAGCAAAGACAGGTAGTGGCTAACAGGGGAATCCAGGACGCGCGTTTCGTCCTATTTGGGACTAGTCAGCTGGATGTACCTGCATCTCAGAGTTGATATTCATTCTGGATTCCACTGCTAGCCACTATCCATCTTTGCTTATAATGCTTGTGAATTAAGGCGATATCGAGGCAATACGTACAGTATGAACATATGCCAATAAGAGACTGATCAGTTGCAGTCCTAAACATCAATGGGAAGATTCAAACAAACAATACTAACTGAATCTTTGTTTATATATTTAGAGGTTTTGGGAAAATTAGTTTAATTTGCCCATGATTTTTACGTCATGGTCTGATATTGTGAATTGAGGCTAGAAATGTGGATCACTGAATACTTAAGGTTATCCATCCAATAAGTGGCATGAAAATCCTGAGTTCAAGCCCTGACGAGAGTGAGGATGCCTAATGTTGTAGAATCTTCTATTAAGAAAATATAGTCGTCTAGCGCACTTTTGTTTTTTATTGATACCTTCATGAGATGTTACTTTTTTGAAGAATCCACTTGTAAAGTTGTATTTTTAATAGTTTCAATCACAAACCTATCTTAGCTGAACCAGTATTGAAAACCGGGAAATACTAGACAACTGTTTTGTTCTTCTTTTGGACCCCTGAGTACTGAGCAACCTTGATCTCACCACAGAGGCTTAAACCCATGACTAGAGACTTGGTACGAGAAACGTTATCATTTGGACTAAACAATGAAATATCTATAGTCTCCATGATCCTTCTATACTATGAAAACATATGTTAAAAAATTGCACACTTCGGTTTACACTTTGAGTGTACATTTAATAATAACAGTAATCTTCACTATTAACACAATTTAAAAAAAAACATTTGCACGGAATTATACTGAAGGTGTAGAATCTGAAAAACTACAGTAAAGACATTGAACCGAATACTAGACAACTTTAGCAAAATATGTTTTTACTGAAACAAAGCGTAACTAGACCTTCGTAAATAAACTGTTGCAGAAAATTCACTTAGTATTGTTTGCTTGAATCTTCCCATTGATGTTTAGGACTGCACTTGATCAGTCTCTTATTGGCATATGTGCATACTGTGCGGCCGTTTTGTTCTATTGTGAAGCTCCTCAGCAGTGCGCATCCACGATCTCACCTCGCGAGATTCGAACCCAGGGCGCACTACTGAGGAGTCACATGCTAGGACGAAACGGCCGTCCAATGCTTCCAGGTTTTCGATGGTGGTCTAGCTTCAATTGACTCATGCTCACAACTATGAAAAATACTGAAATCTCCACAAAACCCTTTCTGATTAGAAATATACATTGTATTCTACATTCAAATATTAGTAATTTAACAAAATATATCAAGAATTCAGATGAAACTAAGTCAACCTATACTCTGTGATGAACATAAACATAACTAATTCTCATTCAGTTTACCTAATATCATCTCTGATCATTTCCAATTTGCCTAATTATTATATGATATACACAGTTATGGAGCTTCAGGCGATAAGATTTCTAATAAGAAATAAAACTTTTCGTATCTAAAATTCTGTTTTGCTTTCAAACATTTTGTTTATATACACAACAATCTATTTTGCCTCTGAAAAGCAAAATAATATTGCTAGATTGTACAATAATTAAGAATTAACTAACTGCCTACTTAAAATGCGAAAAGGTAGTATGAGATAAATTCTTTTCAAAAGATTTTCCACTTGTTTTTTCATTGTCCCAGGAGATGTTTCGAACATAATTAAGCTAAATTTTATTCAGACGTAAAAGAGTAAGAAATCAACATACTCATCGTTACTCCCTATTAATAATGTTTTCACTCAGTCACATATAGTCTCTTTCTATCTTTCATTATATTCTGGATTCATTTGATGACATCACCCGTTCATATTCTAGAAACATATGTATTCTCAGTTAATATTAGTTGATATAAGTTGATTTCGTGAAGTTCTAAAGAGATGCCGTGATCAATGGAGTCCAAACTGTGTAGGATAGAGACAAATGTCTACATCTGACAATGGATGAATGGTTGCAAAAGATCATGGATCGATTGAAGTTAGACATTAATACCGTTGGATGCCGGCTTAATGGACTACAGGTTGAGCGTTCTCGCGCGAGACTAAAGGTCTTGGGTTCGAGTCCCGCATGTGGAATCATGGATCAGCACTGATGAGTAGTCCTATACTTGAAAGGAACGGCCGTTCAGTGTTTCTAGGTTTTGAATGGTGATATAGCTTTAATTGACTCATTAATTCAACTACTAAAATATTACTTTTGTCAAAATGTTCGTGTTTGAATTTAGTCTGTAATATGCAAACGCAAAGTACCATAATCTTTTTCCGACTACAACAGGAATGAGTAATAAACTAATGAATAAGTTGACCAGACCTTTTTTAAAACAGAAGTATAAGTGTTGGACAAAGATTATTTTATACAGTAACTATATGTTAGTTCATAATATTGAATTCATTCGTGAAAATACAACTAACGGGCCTTTAAATTGTTTCAAACAGATAAGTTTACTTTCTATTTTCAAGTTTTTAGCATGGGATGCTTTTTTCACAATAACCTGTTTTTATAAAACGAATTTTCTTGTATAATTGATGATCGATGAAACAATTTAGGCTTCTACTCGCCTTTATTGTTAAAATAGTTAATTTTTTTAATCGTAATGATGGATATTACTCATGCTGAATTTATAGTGATACTTAAGTGCTTATGGAGATATAAAAATCGACTGAAATTTGGTATATCCAACGCTATGATATATAAATTCTGGATTAGAAATACGGACGAAATAATGTTCATCTTTATGTAGAACTTAGCTTTGTTTCTGTGACTAATATTTTCAAAATCGAGGACTAAAGTGAAGTTGCCGCCTACAATAACAAAAAGAAATCATATCAGGTAGTTGCTATGACTGCGAACTTGATGGTGATAGAGACAGGAATATTTTTAAAATTAGGTTGCAATATATTTTATGTGAGCATGTAAAATAACCTTAAATGTAATCACATTTACGTAAATCGAACTGTTATATTCAGCTTTAACAATTCATTCATTCTTTTGTTTTAAGCATGAAAGAGAAATCCTAGACATTGATTAATGCTGAAAAAATATTATGTCAGAACTTTTGATAAGATTATCTAACTTCAAATATTTGAGAAGAGAAATGTTCTCAACACCCTGTTTTAATTCGGATACATAGATAAGAAAAAATCCAACGAAGTTTATGATAGACAGATTAATTGGCTGATGTTCTATAAAACCAGAACAACATTGGAAACAAAAACCACTGTATGGGAGTGGTAACAATAGTAGGGGAATTCACATAGATTAAGTATATTTGTAACAGGGTAAATAATAAGAAAAAAAATCATTATGTTTATTACTTACAATTAGCAAAAGAGTGAATATATCTGTCTATGTACAAGGGTTTCTCTTTGTCATTTTTGAAATCTTTAATAATCTTAATGAGAAGAGGAGATGTACGGTGGCTAGCACTGGAATCCAGGACTCACGTTTCGTCCTATTCTGAACTCTTCGGCTGGATTTACCTGTCAGAGCTCAGTAGCTAAGTGAATAACGGAATGGCGTTTGAAGCGGACGGTACTGGGTTCTAGTCCCGGAGTGAACATCAACTCTGGGATGCAGCTGACGAGTCCCAAGTAGGACGAAACGAGCGTTCTGGATTTCGATTCTAATCATCACCCATCTTCGTTTATAATGGTTGTGACTTAAGGCAATGTCGAGGCAAATCGCACAGGATGCACATATGTCATAAAAGACTGAACAACTACAGTCCTAAATAGCAATCGAAAGATTCAAACAAATAATACAGAATGATCTTAATGAGAAGCGCTTGATTACTAAGCTTTTACAAATTTTTGTTTAGTAACTACATAGTTTAAAGGCAGCTTTACCAAAACTATACATTCGTTTTCTCTCTTTCTATGCTGACCAGCTTCTCGAGCCTCATAAATCACTAGCTCAATTCATTTAATGTTTTCTAGACACAAGTTCAGAAACAAGTTCGTAACTACATTGGCAAAATTTATTTATTTGTTCAAAATTCTATCCAAATTATACATTGATTGTTTTTAAGTCAACGATGTTAGAAGTGTAAATTAAAACGATCAAAAAGAGAAATCTATAATCGTTGCTTTTAAGATACGTTTTACTAAATTGCTCTTTTATCATTTCATTTCTATCTCAATCACTCACTTGTACTAAGATAATTGTTTTCAACAGTAGCATTTGTACACAAAATTTCATTTTGTGTACAATCAAAGATTTTCTCTATCCTACGTTACATAAACCATCAAATCAATGTCTAACCTACGTGTAGGTAAATTTGATCAGCTACTTCTGTTCTTCTGTGATTTATATTTATTTCATAGATCAAAATAATTCACAAATATGATTCATCTTGAAGGACGGTACTTGAAGGTCATGCATCAGAAGAGTATTTCGTAATATATAACTGTAAAGATTGAGAAAAAGGAACAGATCTCTTAGAGAATCATTGCCTAGTAAATAAATCCTCAAAATAATCAGTAAAAACAATGAAACATACATATTTCCAGACATCTCAATAATTTTTTGATCAATAGAGGGGAGTAATGGAATAAGGTACAACTAAAAATAACTAAACTTTAAATGTGTTTATTTGGCTTTATGATAAATTATGTTTGAAAATCGAATTATGGATGTTGGATCTTTAACATGTTCTTTAAGTGATGAAGAAAATCTTAGACAGAGTTTAGCTTATATTAGAAAGCAACGATCATTTAAAAAAACTAGATATCATCAAAAGTATTAAGTAATTGATGTTCTTAGATCACATATATATCATTCTATTGCTAATCTGCTTCTCTAATCAATGGTTCTATGGATAAGTGATACATAAATATTCGGTTTTTCTAGATTATCTGATTAGAAACTGAATTGTTGATATGAATGATATTTCCGTATTCTGGAACAATATCTATTTCCTTTTGACGAAAGCTCTTCCTGTTGATATACAATGAGTAGATTTTCAAACATGCTTTCATGTAATTTAAGGTCATTTATTCTACCATGGCCAGAACTGAAGGCTTATTGATTGCTTTTTGAGTCTTATTTATATCCCCTTCATTTATTTATCATGCGATTTGTCTTTCTTTCTTGGTTAAGCATTCTGTATTACAGTAACAGCTTAATTCCCTAATTATATATTCAGTCAATTGAGCACTGATTTTATCCATTTATATATATATATATATATATATATATATATTCGGTTGAGATTTTCAGTTTTTCTCAGTCACTATCATCATCCCATCAACATTTTTCAGTCATTTGGATTATCTTAAAAAATCAATATGTGGAAAAATATCCCAGAAGATTGTTCATATATTTTCGTGAAACAAATTGTTAAAGAACAAATGCTTTCTGTAGATGTATCCTTTAATTGTTTAGTTACTTTATTTTTTACAACAAAATTAAGGGTTTTATAACCTTGTGCAAGTCAAACTTTAGGTAACTAAGTAGTATTGTAGTGAACGAGAACTTAAGTGGGGATAACTAATTCATTGTTTCATTCAAAATTACACAGTACTTTTCTAAAATATGAAAACCATACATTTAATACATTATTTGCACAACTTTACTCAGTTGTTTAATACATAATCCTTCATTCATCAAATACGGTTGTCACTCAAATTCCTCTCTGTTTCCCTCCATCTTCTCTTTATTTTAATCTTTTGCCATCAGTCATGCTACTTGCAATTAGTGCTATATATTACTTATACCTGTCTGCATAAGTAGCAGACACCATAGCATTTCTACCCACAGGGAAGCAGAAGTGCCTCATAGCTTGTGAGTGTTTGTTACGATGGATAATTATTCATCTGATAACACTAAGGATGCCAAAGTTAAACAGAACCTAATGTGAAGCTGTGAAATGAAGTATCCTCTGATAAATAGATGAACACAATATGTAGATAATCATAACTTTCATAGTTTACAGAGTTGAATGAGTTTTCAAGCAGTGCTATTCAGCAGCACTGGAGATAGTAGAGTTTCTAATGAAACAATTACTGATGAGTTGAGACAATGAAAGTAAGCATGAACTAAAATCAGGAAATAGTAAACCTGATTAAAACGTTATGATAATAAATCGATGTAAAACTGAAAATTCACGACTAGATCATCAGATACCTAAACTCCGTAATGAAAACCTCTTGCCCTCTCCCAATTTTTTGGTTTGATCTTTCTTAAACCTCATATTCGTCTTTCCAAATCAACATGGTTTTTTTTATGTTAATTACCATGATAGCACTCCTCTTATTAAATATTATGTTTTAATAGTCGAGTCAATCAAAGCTAGACCACCATTAAAAACCTGGAAGCACTGGAAAACCGTTTCATCCTGGTATGGGACTCCTCAGTCGTGAGCACTCGCAATCCCGCATGCGGAACTCGAACCTAAGACCTTTAGGCTCGCGCATAAACTATCAACCTCTAGACCTTTGAGCTGACATCCAACAGTATTAATGTCTAACTTCAATCGATTCATGATCTTTTGCAACCATTTATCCATTGTCAGATGTAGACACTTGTCTCTACCCGACACAGATTGGACACCATTGATCACAGCCTCTCACTATTATACAGATTGTTACGTGGAACTTTACTCCAAATCATTCTGACCCCAGTTAAATGGCCTTTACAATTTACATATAACACAATTTTGAAGTATATATGTCGTAACAGATGCAAACGTTCACCATTTTTAACATATAATATTGTCAAACTCATTAATATATGCTATATTTTGGTCTTTGTAATATATCATAATTCTTGACTTATAACCATAGAGCCTGATGATGAAGTTATTGAAGACAATTGTTTACTCAAATATTCTCCATTATATAATGTAATGACATGCAAATGAAAGTTATCTTTCTCTTTCTTTGTACCGTTATATGTTTAATCACATCTATATTCAGTAACTATTCTTTATTTGTATCAATTGTGAATGGATATTATTAATTGACTGATTGATACCTACACTACCTTTAGTGTTCAAATAAATATTACCTGTGTCGTTCCCTCATATGTTTTATTGACCAAGGCCCTTGATTGAGAATTATCAGTTTTGAACTATCCTATTAGACCACTCTACACTACGTGGGATCATTGGCATGAACTACTTCGAAAGCATTATTGGATTAGTAATTCGATTCCTACCGTTGGTGCCAAACTTTCAGGAGGATATTAGTGATTGATTGGACTCCATTTGTGGTCGTTACCCATAAGGAATTTAATTTGCACTATAATACTTGGTTTTGCTTAGTACTATTTGTTTTGTATATTGTCATATCTTGGTTAAGTTTTTTTACGGGTCCATAACAATAACGAAGTTCTGAAGCAACGAATATTACCCATCATATTACCGAATCTCGACAATAAAGTTGGATTTCATAATGAAAATGACATTTGCAAAATATCAGAAGGGGTTTTTTGTGGAGGAGTCCCACACTAGGACCAAACGGCCGTCCAGTGCTTCCCGGTTTTCCCTGGTGGTCTAGCTTCAATTGACTCATGATCTCAACTATGCAAGAAGAAAAACCTAAATATTATAATCAGAATACTGACCGGTTTATTATTTTATACATGTTGTTATTTTTTCATCGCTTCAAATAACCAAATAAACCCTTAAGAATGTTATTTCTCTGTCACTGTAGGGTTGTAATAAATTTGTAAAAACAATAACTTGTATAGACTACTTACTAATTTTGTTTTCAATATCGGAAAACAGAAAATATGAAGTCAAAGGTTATTCAAGTTTTGATTAACCATCTAAATGTAGTTAGTATTTATTTTACCTATTTTAGTGTTTAAATATGTCAATGCATTTTTTTTCTACATGTGTTACATTCATAATATAACATAAAAATATGTTGATTTCAATAGTTAGACTCTTTGAGCCCTTGTTGTTATGTCACTTTTGATTTTAACCTTTATTTCAAGAATTTTCAACATCATTAAAGTATCATAAGACCGGATGAAATTATGGCTTAATGGTTAAAGTAATTGATCTTTAACCACTGGATTACGGTTTCAAACTCTGTGTTAACAGCTACGATTAGGATGTTAGCGTAGCATCATGAGGCTTTGCACGAGAAAAAATATGGTCTCACAACAGCGTAAATCAAAATGCACGTAGTAGTTTCATATATAGTCTGTAAATCTTAGAGATATTTACTTCGATGTTTAAGTACACTTACGATTTTACGAAAAATTCAGAATCAAGTTATGATATAATCATTACATTCCTGGCAAAAAAGAACCGGTCTGAAACCACTTCTCTTTTCTTATCTGCACATATTTATTGTAAATTTTTTCACTCCTCCCTTCATTATATTTCCATTTTAATAATCACAGTAATGTAGGATGCTGGAAAATTAAATTTCTTGAAAAGCATCTTGTATTTAATGACACTCAAGATGTTTGTCTTAAAAAAAATTAGAGAAAATTCTCTTCAAATGGAAGGAGAAATGGATAAAGAGACAGTTCGTATCAACTACTTGTAATACTATGTATAAAATCAACTAGAACATGTGGGGATGTGAATTTATTAAATTTTTATGCCATAATAAGTAAACTATTTGACAGAAAAACGTACCTTCAGTCTTACACAGCATTGAAGTGCATGAACACTGTAACTTAATGTGATAACATGTTTTGAACGTGTCAGAAGTGTTTATACTTTCTCTTAGGTAGGGAAAATTATTTTTTTTAATTTTATTTTTCATATCACAAGAAATATACAGTAAAATGCATTTCTTCTCCTTGACTGTTCTTTTACAAAAGCCACTAGGCTGATTTGTGAGACATTAGACAAAATTATGATATTTTGGATGCTTTTTTTTCAAGATCCACCAAAAGAGTGATTTATTATTCAATTAAGTGTTTTTTAAGATCTGTTATCAATGGAAAGAGGTTCTCACCACGGATTAAATCCAGTCAAACCATAAAATATCATAATGGACAGATAGTTTATATTAGTTTGTAACTTTAAGTCCCAATTTATGATTGCACACAGAATAAGAATCAACAAGTAATCGGGATCCAACTAGGTATAATTTTCAAATTCACTTTAATTACATCATCAGTCAAATTAGGTTGTTGAAAATCTTTCTTAAATATCTCGGTAAATATGTGAACCTGTTAGGAGTATTCAAATTTCAAATTCACATTGGTTAATCTAAAGTAAAACAGCAAACGGAAAGTTTCCAAAAACTGGATGCCTTGTGTAAATGTGGTGTTTGTACGAACTAACAATTCCTTTGTACCTGATGATTGCTTGATTTTGAATTACAAATACAATACATTCGTTTGTGCTCATTTAATACTTTTTAATCAAATTGCGTTATTTCTGAGATTTTCTAGTTTGTACCATAATTCAAATACTTCTAATTATAACAATAAAGATTAAACTAGTACATTTTTGTGTTGGATTACGAGATCCTGTAATGAATTTCTTCAGTTTTTCGCAAACACTTTGTTTTTAAACGTTGGGAATCAATTTCTAAAGATTGTTAACAATCCAGTTTATCAACACTTGTCTTTAGCTATTAGAAAAACAAATATGATCAAATTTTATCTATACCTAAAATGACTCTATACATACATTGATCGACTTGGTGAACTAAAATTTTTAATGAAATTATCGTCTGTGTAAAATAATAGTTACTGGTTTACGGTCAGTTTCTAGTACTCATATTAACTAAAGTAGTTTTATTGACTTTAGCCACATTTTATTTTTCCCGAAATCGACTTATTGTCTTCTTTGAAAATAATTTATATTAGGTGACTTAGACGAGTTCATGATCCAACCGATTGTAACACTTTTTTTCTTTCCTAACTGCCTTTAAGTTCAATTGATAATAATTCATATCATGAAAACCTAACTTGTAGGATAGTATACAAATTTTTGCCTTATAGATGAAATTCGACAGATGAATTAACATGAGATATTTGACATAGAAACGAAGTAAAAAGTGGACAATTTACCACAATTAAGATAACTTCATATATATTGACATGGTTAAAGATAAGTTTCATCACTGGATGAGACTATACATACCACAGACTAGTGTCTATAGATAATTTATGGCAAAATTTTGAAAATAAAGTTCACAAACTTTTTCAAAGTGATATGCAATCTAATAAACCCACCAGTTTAAATGGATAGATTTTAGGGGTTTTTCTTAGTGTTAAGTGGTTAGAACTGGTCGTCAGGGTGCCATGTACAGAAGTTTCGTACCAACTGACACACTTCTGTAAGTAATTTCTGAAATTTAGAAATAATACATTTGATAGGGATTCGGACTTACACTATCCAGTGTCGATCAGAGACCTATAGATGAGCGATTCATATAAAGGCCGACCTCCAGTAGTGCTGAAATATCATTAAATAATTACTAATTTTATGTTGTATAGTTACAATATATTGATCAACCATTGTTAGATTTATGTTCGCCTAAAGATGATTTTTACCCCTTTGCTGAAATAAGTTGAAGGACCGGTGATGGAAAGCATGTACAGAAATTTCTAAATTTTTCAAAGTATTTTTTTATTTGATATTAATCTTTAATACAAATCATCTACAAAAGTGTTACAATAGAAAATCAGTGCCCCTAATCGAATTTTACTCGGACGTCCCTCGAACATGGAAATTAAACAAACTCACTCACTGTTGAAAGACGTTCTCTATTTGCTATTTCACGACCAGTTTTGTTTTTTTTTTTGATTGCCTTATTGAAATATGTTGGAGTAATAATAAAAAAATTCACAATCCTGTTGAGTAACTGAGTCTTATTTTGTAAAAAGCTACTAATGGTATAAAACATATAAGAACATACTGATATAGGAAACAATGTGTACCATGTTAACAAGATGAAATAAAACATTTATATCGAGGTTAACCGGAGTAAATGAGACTTAGTAATAATGATGGCTTTATTATAATGCGGCAAAATATTTTGGGTATAAAATATTTCAACGAACTCTTCTTAATCTACAATGCAGATATATATGTTTCAAAATTCTAAAGCAATAAAATTTCCTTCATCTTTACCCATTAATTTCTTCCCCATATCTCAACCATACTGTTTATGTTAGTGGTCGCGTCAACGTTTAGTAGCCTTCATAATTATTCATGAGTAGTTGAGTACATATATTTTTTTAATAATGAAATATTCTTGATTAATCCTTTGACATTACAACAATGGTGTAAAATAATGGTATTGGACAAAAGATTCAGCATAACCCAGCGCCTGTTTCAAGATATTCTTACTGCTTCATCAATAAGGTACTGCTTATGAAAATCTTCGCGCGTATCAAATACTTAAGGATTTTAGAACAGAGCTTTTTATTTGTTATTGCTTAAAAACCCTATAATAGATTTATGTCTACTATTTTCCTTGTATCCAGCAGTATAAAAGCTTAAGAACATGTTGTAAAAAGTTTAAAGATGGTCATAATAATATATCAAGTTAGTTCATTAAGCTACTGGCAGTTAGTCTCAGACGTGCTAGAAAATATAGGTTTTCTTGGTGGGATCCACAAGATAACTATATTTGGTAGTTAAATACCAGATAAAATGGATTTAAATTGGTTAAAGGGATGAAGACAAATTTACTTGTCGTTATTATTTCTCTATACCTTTGGTGCTCAGGTAAAAACAAAGAAAGACGTGGTGTGATCACTAGTGATGCAACCTAACAGTTATATGTAAATACTTGAGTTTCTCAGAAGTCTTTAATACAAGTGAATATGATGAAGCAATAAAATCAGCCCTAATCTAGTAAAACCACAGATCGATTTCTTTATTATGCTGTTACTTTTAGTAGTAAAGAGTGAAAACAGGATGCAAAAATACTGACGTATTAATTGTAACCCCAATATAAGCAACATAACTGAACCACTACACATGATTGAGTACCATCAATAGAAAACATTAAGCAAAAATGTCTGGTTAATAAGCAATTTTCAGTGGCTAAACATACATTTATGATCTTCTAGGAAACTTTAATGCCTAATAAACTATGCTTTTATGAGAACCAACAATTATCGACTGGTACATTGGAAAAGAAGCAGTATACAAAACACGTACATGCAAAGATGACTGACGGAAATTATATAACACATCACGTGATGATCTTTTTCCTAGCTTTCACAAGTCAACCATCTTTCCATACATAAATGTGTGCGCCACAGTGATAATTGAGGTGATTTAAGTGAAAATACGTAAGGTCTTGTAATAGAAATCACCACGTTTTACGAAAAGTAGCTTTAATCACCTTATGTGTAGTGAAAAAATCCATGGGGAAAATCGAGATTATTATTATATTTTAGTAGTCCCCCCTCAACGATTACAAGTAGATCCTTCAAAGGGAAAACTCGTGAATTAAACACAACATTAAGTGTACAACATTGAGGTAGATATTTTATAGTCAGAGAAGATTAAACGGATGAAAAACCTAAACGATACAAGAAGTTTTGTGAAAGTAAGAGATGAAAGAAATTTGATTGTAAAATAATCAAAGAATAGTATTAGAACTGAATAAAATGAAATTATTGTTGTGAGTGAAATCACCTTAAAATTTTTTTATTCAGATTTCATACGCACGAAAGAGTTTCAAAATGTTAGAAAGCTTATCAGAGTTGTTTTTCTCCATAAAACTCTCATCTAAAAAGGAAAGTTTGATAAGTGTATCACAAAAACAAACCAAAGTCTGAAGTACTATCCAACATCCGAGGAGTTTTATCAGCATTAGTATACCAGTGCATACACTGAACATTGCGGAAATTGATATACATACCTCTTCAAAATTTTTCTGCGAACCAAGATATTGTTCAAAGGAAACAGATATATTGCTGAACAACCAGAAATCATACATATTACGTAGGTTTGGGTTAGTCAAAACTTCTTTAGCTTTCTGAATTTTTTGAAAGTATGAAGCTATAGAAGAATTTAAAACTGGCTGAAGAGCTACCTGAGTTTGGTTCTGAATTTTTGTCCGGATGGAGCTCTCTAGCTTTTATGCGATATTCATAAAGGATCTGATCTTCCTACTGAACGTTAAATGAGCAATTGCAGCAAACCGTTGAATGTTTGCTAACACCTAGCAACTCATAAAAATTGTCTTTTGCAGGGTTCGGCTCACTAAGCAACGTATTCATTTCAACGCTCTGAAGAATAAAAACGTTTACTGAGACAAAGAGAACTCAAATTCTCTTCAGAGGTTATATCTGACCAACAAAAGCTTGATAAAATACGTAAATGTGACTTAAAACCTCTTATGAACGTATATCTGAGGCACGAACTACACGTGTTATTAGTAACAATGAGACTCACTTCCTGAACCTAGGTAATTTAATATGTTATTCATAGATCACCTTGTTGTGCCTAATCCACTAACTTTAGAGAAATTTTGGAGTCTTCCCCGAGATTGAAGGTGTTTTTTTTTCAGAAATGAGAGATTAAGATAAATACGGATTGAAATTTTCAAAGCTTTGTAGATCTTCACATTAATACTGATATTTACTCTGAAACAACGTTTGCTTCGCAAAATGTCAGTCTGCATACTTAATTTGGCGATAAAAAAAACCCTTCGATTCCGGATAACTGGAGATGCACTTCATCGTTTCAGATAAGTATATATTCACACTCGTGAAGCACAACTTTATGGTATTGGATCAATTTAAGTACTCACAACAAGTGATGCAGCTAAACATGTACAATAAGAACCAAAGATCTAACTCGGATTACTACGTGAGAAATACATACATTTACCTATAGGTAAATATGTACATCTTAATCTCTGGATTTTGGAGTCGTTATGTCGGCGCTTAAGTATACAAAATAGGAAAGATAATGTGAAGAAAGTTTTAAATATGAAATACGGAGCTACGCAACACCACAACTCTTCCATCAGTACACTGACATAATTTCGTAAGGAATCCAAACGCACTCTCAGGATCACCACAAGAATTTAAATTAGACCCCACTAGAAATAATGATACCCAAAGGTCAAACAGCTGTCATCCTATTGGTGTATTGGCAAAACACACAAGACAATTCAAGCAGATGAACTAAATTCAGACAGGTCTCATCAAATTTATATTGCTTATTATTCAGTAGATAGTAGGTAACATTTTTATAAATTGATTGAAGCTTTGTGGTGGAGTCAGAAGACTCAATGACCTACATTAACCCTCATTATTTGTGTCAGTATAAAGTCCTAGTGAGGAATTCCGTCATTTCACTTCTTAAAGAAAGGAAAACTCCAGACATAAAGGAGTCGGTCTCGAATTCCTTAAAATTTTAAGTTTTCTACCAGATCACCGTTCACTATACAGTAACTTGTGTTAGATTATTTTAGAAAACTTCTGTAACATAAGGTAGATGAGTTGATAAGTCTTAGCCTCTCAACAGAATTAGTCAGTCACATCTACCATTTTTACCTCTGACTATCGATCAAACCTTGCACTGGTAACATTGAAGCGCATTTTTGGCCAGTTTGACGGAAGAACTTTCCACACAATCTTCGTCCCCACTTAGAGTGAGGAAACTTAGTATTTCCTCCCTCACTCCAAAAGGATAAGGACACTCTGGAGCGTATCAAATGGAGGGCCACGAAATCAGTTCAGGGACTGAAGTCCAAACCTTATGACGAGCGCCTATAATCGCTTAACCTTTACCCATTAGAGTATAGGCGCCTTAGAGGTGACCTCCAAATTGCTTACAGTGTCCTTACCACTTCTGAACATCCCCTTAAACACCTACTTAAGCTTAGTCCCAATACAAACCTAAGGAGTGACACCGAGAAACTGGAGACCCAACATAGCAGAACGGACTGTAGACACAACTTCTACTCCTTAAGAGTTGTTAAATGCTAGAATTCGCTGCCGACTGAGTTAGTCAAAGCAACTTCACATGAGTCCTCTAAAAGGAAGCTTGACCTATTCTTAAGGACCAAGGATAAAATCTTAATGTTATTTATCAATATCTTTTTTCCTTTATTGTCGTTTATATACCGAGGTTCCTGCCTGGATGTAATGGTGATTCACTGCTACTAGACACGGAAGCCCGTTAAGCAAAAGCTTCTTCTATTCCATCCACAACCATTTCAAAAGTTTTTTTAAAATACGTTTTGAAATTATCCTACTTGAGTCTCTGAAGTGTCCACAAGGTCCGATATAGCCAGTAACCACTTTACTTGTGAGTCGTTTATTGGGAGCGATAGGATACTGCAGGATTTGACAGTGAATATGTCGAGGATATGCAGCATTAATAGCGATAAAGTCTTAACCCACTACTTTTACATGGATCTCCAAAACTAATCAAACCAGCACTCGAGAACAAAGGGATCAGAGGACGTATTTATGTAATGATGGATGTGTCGAGATGCATTCAGCTAGATAGTCAACATGAGAGATGACCAGGACAAAGAATCCAAATGATTGGGCCCCCTCAGCTAGAGTATGTCTGTTAAAACTAATGACTAATTGACTCATGATCTCAAATCTATAAAATTGTTAAAATCTCTACAAAACCCCTTCTGATAATGATCATGTACTCACTAGTGACTGGCTCCATGAGGTATTTCCTGGAGTTCTAGTGAGAAGCAGTAACCAGTGGAGTTCAACCAGGTCTGTTGTGAGATAGTAACTCACTGATGACATTGGTGAATGGTTGCTCAATTTCGTGGATCAGTTGAAGTTAGACATTAACACTGTTGGATGCTGGCTCAGTGGTCTATCGGTTAAGGGCTCTGGCTCGAGACTGGTAGGTCCTGGGTTCGAATCTCGCGAGTGCGGGATCGTGGGTGAGCACTGCTGGGGAGTCCCACAATGGGACGAAACGGCCGTCCAGTGCTTCCAGGTTTTCCATGCTGGTCTAGCTTCAATTGACTCATGATCTCAACTCTATAAAACTAATGAGTCCATCATCAGTCTTGAAGAGTTATAAGACTGTCTTTTTCGGGGTTTTATTGACTAACAAAACAATAACACTTCCATGACTTCTTTGAAGAAATGATTCCAAAATAGTTAAGGCCAGAAGTCAATGGTGACTGAGTGGAAGAATATATTCGGAGAACAGGCGAAGGTACCTTTGCGTATAATTTTTAAGCCGTCTAGTTATCGGACTAAAGTGTGGTTTGATGCGGATGTTTCAGTGGGTGCCCCGCGCTAATGGTGTGTCCAGTAAAAAGGCATGGTCACCATTGCAGCGGTAAATAGATCCCCAAAATTGATTGCTCTGCAAGTTTTCGACATTGGATGCTGAGCGCATTAGTTTTAATGGTTTCACCTAGCTGAAAGAGCTTGGTCCTCATCAGATCACGAGTGGGTGTGCCGTGATTTATGTCTCCTACGACCGCTAGCCAGCTTAGATTGACGACCTCACGATATACCGATGATCATCAAGCATATCTCCTAATCTCTTCGCTTCTGACTTTTGATTTGACTGGGTCGGCATATTTCGATTTTAAAAGATGTTACTGGTTAGGGTGTTGTCAAACTTTCAAATACTTGTGGCGTCTTTACCATCGACTCCACAAAATTGTTAGTTTTAGGAAACGATTTTGGCCCACACTTAGTAAGACTCGAAATTCTTTTTAATAGGTACGTTTAGGTAAAGACACTCCATTTACTATTTTGTATTGTATGTTATCAAAATAGTAGACTTGGATTACGATATGATGGTGACCTATACCTCTAATGACTACCGGTTGTTGTGCTCAACATGGACATATAATTTTTTTAGCCGTGTCTTATCATCAATACTAGACATTGTTCTTCATAGTTCAATCCTATTACCAAAAAGCAGAGTAAATAACATTGTTACCCCGAGCTTTGAAACCTGGATAAGTTTTAGACCCTTTCACAATCTACAACTGTGGGAATAATAACCCGATGTCTGGAGGAAGAAACTAGCATAAACCCAGGATTTCAGCAAGATTCAAGGGACAACAAAAAGATAGAGCTACAACACAAAACCTACCGAAAAGACAAGTCTAACCGTGCTGGGATAAGTTATTGTTTATTTAATAGTCAAAACACAGAAAGTAAGTTGGATCACAACCATCTGAAATAGGTTATCTTTTTAGAAATCACGCAGTAGACAGTCAGATTTTCTGTAAGCATCGAAATCATACTGGATGCTATTACTAGAACGAATTGTTGTTAGAGATCCCTCACATAAGAGAACGTGGTAATAAAGAATAATGAGTTCTGGTGTGTAACACTGTGGAATAGGTTAGAATGACGGAAAGAGGAATTGAAGTTAAAATCGGGAAGACTGTTTAGTAAACTCAAAAGTGAACCCAGGGAATAGCGTGTTTAAGAACGTTGTCAACCTTATCTTTTACTATCTACTATTTTCCTTTTATTATTCTCGTTTTCCTCATAGAATGTCAGCCACTAGGTCACGAAGTAAAAGCCTGAGTTAGCATTTATATGCAGGGTTGGATAACGATACCGGCATAAAGTTGGAAAAATAAGTCTGAGTAGCTAGCGTAGGAGAATAACTCCAGTATTAATTACTGGTCATCTCTTCCTTAAGCATAAGGAGCCTGAAGCAAATAACATTGTCACAAAAAGTGCACATCGTGTCAGAGAGCAATGTTAGAGCGAGGTTACACGAGGACTATCTCCGAAACATCTTGAGTGAAAAATTCATATTAGTAATGTCTAGATAAGATGTAAACAGGTATCCTGTTTTATTCTAGCTAAAGTTTCAACGCTTACATTAAATATTCTACTGAGAAAGTATGCTGTAGATATCTACACTCCTCTATTTTAAATAATTATCATGTCTGTTTCTCAAGACTCCCGAAATATCGAGACAAAAAATTTGGCAAGTATCTGTCATCTACTATTCAGTGAAACCAACATAGTTTGTCATCTGAGGTTGATAAAGTTTAGAGCTCAATTGTCTAATCTGTTTGGAGAACATCATAAGAACTCCAGGCAATAAGTAGCATAGGCACTAACTCACCATCTGCAATACTTTTAAAATCTCACTGGCGGAAATGAGACGCACTCTTTATATTATTAAGAACTCTCTAGTTAAACGGGCTTCATCCTAGTAATTCCGTCCACAGTCTAACTTCAGCCCCGTACAAATCACTTTAAATGTCATCACACTACCTAACCTGTGAGGCTACTAACTCGTGAGAAAGTATTAGTGATGGCCCACAAATGCATATTGATTGGACTTTTTAGGTTTGGCCTGCACTCATTGTTTATTGTTCTAACGTTCACATCTGCTAATTGTAATCAATTAAAAACTACATCAAAGTATTCGACCGAATCAACACATCATTAACCGATTTACCTAAGGACACAAGATGGTTGCGTACAATTTTAGGTACCAGTGAACGTAACACGTTTCATAATTCAATCCCCTAACTAAGGATATTTGAAAAATCCATATAAATAGCAACTCATCGAAATATCACTTCTACGTAGAGAGCTTGATCCCTTCGTATTTTATGAACTGCAGTGTCTAAACCTCTCAAAATCAAACAAATGATATAACAATAATATCCGCCAGCCATGAACAGGTCATCACTCCGACAATATGAATTCGGAGTTCAACCAGAATAATGTAGTCGTTATAATGAGACATTCAGATGGTGAATTCCAAAGTGAATAGGGTCAATAGATAAAATAAAATAACCTCCACAATCCATATATTGATTATTGACATATTGATTATTGTTTCCAGTGCTGAACTACACACAGGAAGGATTGTAGTGGTACTGGTTCTAAACCTCACGGTTCTTGAATCTGAACATACGATAACTGAAAAGATTCACATCCAACGTCTAACATTTAAAGAAGGTCAGGAGAGTTTGTCACGAGAGCACTTGTTCGGTATGGCGTGCCTTGGCCGTGCAGGCGTGTCCACTATATGAAACGTTCTTTTCCCCGTTAAAATATATTATTCTATTTCTAGGCCAAACTTATTCTTCAGAAGAGCTTAACATCAGACTGCCTTCTGTTGCAACAGAATGACTCAGTATAAAAAACGATGTAACTTCCAATTGGGATCTTACAGATTCGGTAGTCAAATCGTGGCATATCTAGTTTTCAGATTAAGTCTGTTATTCCGGTAGCAAAGATAAATCCATTTAGTACCGACCTAGACAACAAGCTTACAGGATCAATCAACGATGAAACGCAGAGCATCACACGGCAAAATACGTTGAAATTTCTGATAGCTAGGAATGGTGAAGTGTGGAGCTTATAAACAGAAAAGTAATGATGTCGAATACAAGATTTAGCTTGCTGTAAATAGATTTCTTAAACAAGTTTCTATACTGTCGCCAACCCAATCTTTAGAAGACTATTGTGAAAACATATAAGTGGCCAACACTTGTAATCTATTCCCGAAAAATAAATCAATACAATTAGTATAAAAGTACGAAACGGAACAGTCACCCGCCACAGGGACGGTGGGCGTACGCACAGCAAAAGGTAAAAAAAGACAGTGCAAAATAAGTTGGTGTAAAGGCTAGTCATATTTATATCGAGCCCCTACGCAATTCATAATTGATATTTAGGCTAAAGAATAATGATAATGACCATTCTAAGGTTAAATGGGTCCCAAGTGAAGAGCTTTCAACTTAGATCATAATAGTTCATGAGATACCAGTAGATAACTCCTCACTTGCTTTTCCAAACTACCTTTGTACTACCTAATTTTTCATCTTGTCAGATAACCGGATGATCAATACAAAAATCGTATCTCCTTGCACCTATAAGTTTCCTCTTTCAACCCAGACACATATCCATTTGTGCGAACAGTTCTTTACTCCTGTCAATTAGGAATTAGACAGCTTAGCATTGTCCTAAGAAGGTCGATGGTTGTCAAGCCTGTTTCGAATAAACCCCACTGTAGCATAAAAAATATTAAGCGGTTTTGAATAATGTCGGCTAAAGTTTGGGTTCGGTTTCTATTAACTTGAACCTTATACTGTTCCCTGTGCGCCTTGGAAACCAGATTGTTTTTATTTTTTTCTGGCAGTCTGCTACCCTTATAACCTCTTTTACCATTCATCACCAAGTATTAAATTTTCAGTACACATTCGCAATCATTGGAGATCACTAGTGGTGTGAAAAAACTAATGGATTCTTTCCTGTTGATAAAAGAGTAGAATGTGATCAGAGGCTTTTTCCTAATAATTTGTGACTGCTTAACACCCAGAGTGCACAAAATGTTTCCAATCTCTTTCCTAACTAGCTATGTATATATTCTACTGAGGCAAGAATTCACCGTTCTGAGTCTGTAAACAATTCATCGACACTAATATAGAAGATTGATAAAGATATTAATGGCACTTGAGGTAAGTAATGTGATAGTGCCACTTGTGCACCTAATGGAAGTTCTGTGAAAACATCCGATTACAGAACGTGGGTAATATCAAACTTATTCCCTGAAAATCATGAAGGATAAAATCCCTCAGAACAGATGGCAGTCTGTAAGGGAACTTATGGCCGAAGATATTTCATTTGAAGCACTGAACATGACAGTCATCGCCAACAATTAATGGCCACGACGATACTTCGATACTCCGATAACCAGCCTAAAACAACGTGCTCCGGTAAGGCTTTCAGAACACGTGAAGTTTGACAAGTTGTTGGTTTCCACAAATGTCATTATGGTCTTTTTGACTATCCTTCCCAACATTTTAACTTCCACACTGGTGTGGCTGACAGGTCTATAGTTCCATGTAATTTGTCTTCAAACTGTCTCATGCATAGGAATGATGATTGCATCCTTCCAGAACACCTTAGTCAAGTGACACACTGAACATCACAGTCTGTGGGGCTGCGGTATATGATGCAATATGTTTCAGGATTTTGGGGTGTAATTCATTCGGTCCTGTTGACTTTTCCGTGTCTAAGGTGCTGGGAGCCTTAAGTATTTCGTCTTGACCGAAGTCCATGGTGAGCAGACGGTTTCTTGACTCTGTATTCGGGTTTAGTTCCTTGTATAGAGGAGATTCCTGAGTGAAAACTGCCCCAAAATAGTTTGCCATAGACTCTATTTTTTCTTGATCGTCCTTTATTAATTCAGATTCACTTCCTTCCCAAACTAGGTAAGGAATCCAATGCTGCATCCTTGTATTTGTAATTTATGCACGAGAATAGTCTCTTAGGTTGCTGAAGTGCAGTTTGTGCCAACTGCATTTCATATTTCCTCTGAGATACTCGGATTTTAATTATGTACTTGTTTCTTACCGATCCGTTGCGTTCCATTGTACTTGCTGTGCTAAGGCTGATGGCGACACTCCGACATTAGTTCTTTTATGTCTTAATAAACGTCGGATATCCTGGCCTATCCAGGGATGGCCGAGTTTCTACTTCTTTGAGACTGTCCAGGGTATACAAGGTTGAGTTACCCGATTGCATAACTGCCTGAAATGTGTCCATGCCTCTTTTATTGATGCCTTTGAGTTAATTTCCCAGTCTTCAGTCAATGCTGAAGAGTTGGTTGCCTCCATTCTGCCCTCGATATGTTAAGACGAGCTGGCTTTTCTGAGTACTTTCAGAATCCACCTTTTGTCTTATTATATAAAGCTTACAGATGCCAACTAATGAGACTGTTTCTGTGAGTAGCTGGCTTATCAAGGACTTGATGTGACTGAGATCGTGCTCAAGTATAGCCTTTAGTTCTTTATCGAAAGGTTCTCTTAATTTATGAGAAATGACTGACCTATCAGTGAGGTCTATCTTAACACGCTGTGGAATTTCAATTCCTGAGATCATCTCTTTCCTGCAATCCATTTCCTATTTGGTGTCAATAGCAGAGGTCACATTCTGTCCGCTTACTTTTCTTTTCCTGGGTGTGACTATGGGCCACCCATTCACTTATTTTGTCTCTTGATCACATACTTTACACAGCTCAGACTTGGCTTCCCCAGAGTTTGTTTTGCGTTGATATGTAAGTCCGGAAGTGAAACCGTAGATTCACATGCTTTGGTACTGTCTATAACTAGTTTCATCTCAGCGCTCTTTTCCTTTTTCCTTATGACCATACCTACATCAGTATGCCTGTTATCTGCCTTCCTGATGGAATCCAGCTTTATGGTCTTATTTAAATCCAGAAGTGGGTCCATGATAACACTCTCTACTTCCTCGAAAGTGGAGTTCTGCTCATCTACTGCCGCCTGTTTATCTGAGGACGATTTTCTAGCTATGTTCAGCAATTCAATCGCCTCTAGAATCAGCAGAGGCTTTGTAGAACAACATGTTTGCACAGCCAGAGTGATAATGTCTTGCAGCACCTTTTATATGCAGCCAGTGTGATTCCGGTGTACATATTGTGATACCACTTATTGCAGTTATCACATCGCATTCCATTATTGATGAGGTAATAGCATACAGGCCTGCCACAACGATGTCTAACGTGCGCCATAAATTTGTTTTGTGACTTCACAGAGAAAACTGATGTCTAGATAGGGTGTCTTTTGAGGCTTGATTTGCGTCAGACACACAAGCAAAAACTGAGGTATTTATATAACTGTACTGAACAACAATAAAACGACGAAAAATCCGACTTCGGAGGCTACAAAAATGACTTTAAAATCTGTGTATACAATAACTACTCAAAGATATACTCAACGAGGAAAAATGAATGCCAGTGCCTTTAATTTTTTGTATCTGTACTCGAGAAGTTCAGATGATAAACCTCTAGAAAAAAGAGAGTACTTTTGAGGATTACTTTAGCTGAAACAAATTCAATTAAAGCAATAATATTAGTCTTGATGCGTAATTGAACGATCCATTCCGTAAAATATACTCAGAGGAAAAATAACAATGTCCTTTTCAAAAGGCGTGCGGTCACAACCTAGGAATCTCAGAAATAACTCAATTTAACCAAGAAGTATTAGATAAGCACGAACAAATGTATTGTATTTGGAATTCAAAATTAGACGGTCATCAGTTACAAAGGAATCGTTAGCTCGTACAAACACTACACTATCTCAATAATATAGAATAAGACGCTTCAACATGAGTCCTCCCGCTCGTTATAAATTATGAGGTAATCTATCACTGGCTTACCGTACACCGAGTGATGACTTCTCGTACAAATAACCCTCTCTTTTTATAATAAGGACAGACCCACTGCGGAGACACTCTCGAAACGTCCGAAGGCTAGAATAAAGTCTTTCATGTCAGGAGTTTCGCTTCCCGCATCACATCGCGAATTACTGAAACTATTTCATTAGAACAAGTAAAATCAAATCCTTCTGTTAATAAACTTTAGGCGAGGTTGGAAAACTTAGATATTGCAAACCGTGAAAGTTTAAATACATCACCCCCGAAAACTGATCAGGTTGTTTGTTCCCACTAAAAAGCTTTGTTTTGGATGCGCGTAAGTTGTTCGTCTTTGTAAACGCGCTGGATTAAACATGCCCACTATGATGATCATAGCTCACCATTCGTTTATTAATGGGAGTGGATAGTTATGGGAAATTCTAATTCGTCTAATAATGATCAAAACAGTTGGATCACGGTTACTCCTGTGAGTGTTTTTTTGGTGAATTTATCATATAAACAAAGCTGGTCATCTGTCGACAGCTTTGTTGTTAGACGTGACTAAATTTGGACACACGTCTAGAATGTGTCAATGGTAAACACTTTGAATGGGGATACACAAGGTTATACTCACTACTCCGATCAGATGGTCTTTTTTGTCAGATATATAGTTATCTCAATGTTTATAGACTAGGCATCTGTTTTCTTTATAGAAAGTGCTACTTGCATTTCCTCTCGCTCAGTTTGATCCTCATTTTGAATGCGACCACAAATCTAAACTTTGTTGCTCAGGCACGTAATACTTCCAGCTCTAGATCTTAATTTCGAAACTTTGTGAAGTCTTCTCAACCTAAGCAACCAAAATGAAAGGAATAAAAACGAGCTTTGAAGAAAAACTGGGGTAATTCCTTCAGAAAGTCTGTATAAATATAAGTGACTGGACACTAGTTTTTCGACGTTTACGTCATTCCGGAGTTAAAAGTGCTAATTTTCCTCCATTATGCTCCATTAAAGAATGTCTCGATAGTCTTTTTTTCCCAAAAATCGACAGACCAGTCATCAGCTGCTTTAGTACTTAAGAATATCTGTAACCCGACAGGGCAATCAAATTTTCTACGCACTCGACATAAAAGAGTGATTTATATGAGGACAATTTATTACCGCGTTTAACATAATTAGTTGCTAATGTTATTTGCATACAGGTGACAGTTGAATATCAACATTGTAGCTGACAAATGATTATTTTTAATCATACTCTAAAAAATGTATATAATGCGAGGTTTATTAAACGTATAAGTCTTAGTTCAGAAGAAATACTGATGAGTACTATTATATGTCTGCTATATTTAGTTCATTTACATGCACTGGATGCAATTGAGAACGTAACTGTAATGTCATTCCGCACATAACTTAGAATTACTCGAAATGTACCTGTGATTCTCATCCACCAAACAATTCTGTGATAGTTGTGGCAGACTATTTATTTATTTATTTATTTAATCACATACATATTGGTACAAAGGGCACCGGATACATATGCGCATACATATGTGGCAGACTAAGAAAGTTTTCTATACGAAATGGCTAAAATACCTAGTCAAACTGCATTTTACTCCATACTTTAATCTCAGGAGATCTAATTTTAGTAAACAGTGGGCCCATGTCCTGTTCGAGGTGCTTCTGGATAAATGTGCCATCCATACATGGATAAGCATCTAGCTAGTTTTGTCCAGATCATATGGTTACATTTCTCATATTTTAGCCTGATCCTAATGGCTCTTCCCAGAGTTTTACCTTCAGTGAAGACTAGACAAATATTTGGTCCCGTGGATTATTCACTGAGTTAACTAAATTAAGTCGCAAAGTGCTATAAGTAATCAAGTCTTAACACCAGTTAATGAAGTCACTAGATGCTAGTTAGTGTGTATTTTCTGTCGTACGATGAATACTCAATCGACCTAACATATTTAATTAAAGTTACAGTTGTTAAAATTCTACAAGCTCTAGCTCTAAAGAATGCCATTGCATTAGCGTGATTACTAACTACCATAAGGTCTATTTACTTCATTATACCACCTGTTTAGTCTTTCTGTCTGATTCTTATTGGGCCGCAAATTATGTAACATCCATAGGAGACAATTAATACAACACAAAAGCGTTCATGCAACAAAAGTGATTTAGTTAGCATCATTCTGAGTCCTGAAAATTATTCTTTCTTGTTCCTCGTAACTTCAACCGAAACCCATGGGTTTATCACGCAGTCAGCATTATAGATGAGAAAATGCCCTACAGTACTGATTTCCAAAGTAAACATAAATGTTTTTACTGAGTGTTCTTTTATATTTATTTTTAACCTAAGAATGACGCTTCTGCGCCTATGTTTGAACCATCACTTCGGTCTGTAGTAGAAAGACGACCTATTTTCCCCTCTAAAAATTCGCTCAATAATGGTCAAGCATCCAATTCTATGCTTCCAGCAGCGATAGCACCAGATTCTTCACAAAGCTTTGATCAGATACGCTACCAACCCTGTAATGCTAATTATGTTTCCGATGTAGTTCAGCAGATCAAGGGAGCGAAACGGACAAATGATTTCGTAGGTGTTCCAGTGACTATTGGAGATAAATCGTCTATTGGAAATTCATCATGTCTACCTAACACTCATCAGTCAACGAACTTCTCACCAACTCAACAGCCTGCTAACTTCCTAAACAATTCAGTTGCACATATGCGAAATAATCCATCACATAATTCACCCCAGATACCTACAGAAGGGCAGTTTGTTGCTTTACATGATTATGTTAAACGTGTAGATGATGATTTGAATATGACCAAAGGACAAATATTCAATATACTCGATAATTCACACTGTGATTGGTGGTATGCGGAATGTGTATCTACTGGTAATCGAGGATATGTACCCAAAAATCATTTAGCAGCTGTTACCAGTTTGGAATCCAATGAGTAAGTAAACTTTTGACCTTTACTTTCTGGTAGAACTTCCATTAGTTTGTATGACTTTGTTGAAGTTATCTTATGGAGTCCAATTATCATCGGTGATATTTGAATAGGAATAAGCTCTTTAAATTTTCATGACATCTTAATCGCTATTTAGGCAAGTTAAAGATATCAGTTAATCATCAGAGTAATTGATTGTTTTTTGTTTGATTGAGTTTATGTGTGTTGGAATGAGCTATTCACTGAATTCTATCTTGCACAAAGTTCCCCACTATGTAAATCTTTTATTTTACCAGCGCTGTGTGAAATCCGTGCTGCCATATATTAGTATAAATATTAGTGACTACTAATCATTATAAGACAGATTATTCATAAATGACAACTATCCTGTCTAGTATTCATGAGTTTTTAATTCTTCATTCGGTATTACCTAGTTTCCATCAACTCCAAGACAAATGTCAGGTGAAGTAAAAAACAAAGGATTGTTATATTTCAGCCATTTGACCAATCAGTGAGCCATACTCAATGTGAAACCTGGCACATGTACATCTGTTCATATCTCCGCACCCCATTAGCGTACCAAGATGAAATTGTCAGGACAAGTTCCAGATTATTAGAGGTATTAACAGTATTGGTAGTAAAAGAGATTAGAGGTCAAAGATGCGACTCAGGAAAAAAAACGGACCAGTAAAACGAAGATTTAGGAGCTTAGGATATAAAAAAAAGACATAGTGATTCCATCTGCGTCATTGAGAACGATTTTGAGCCATGTCACACAAAATGTCTAACGATTGGTTGCGGTAATCAGGGGGACGTTAGTCAGATTGTTTACACCTACCCACATGACTCAGTCCAATATTCAATGTCTTTATTGATTTAAGCCATGTTTTGCCTTGACTACACCTATGATTATGGAGGCTAGTATTTTAAACACTACATTAATCATGCTGATTCCTCTGTGAATATCGCAAGAGGGTTTTTATCCGTTCTCTTAAACTGGAACGATCGGCTATTGAGACCAGTCAGATGAGATTGAGTTCAGTTTTTAGATTCTAGCTACTCTCGGTCAAACTAGCAACTAAAACGGAACCACTCTCCTTACGGATCTTTAAGTTCAATCCATCAGGCCCTACTGTTCCCCCTCGCTTTATATTAATTATGGCTCTTTCTACTTCATTGATAGGTTCTGTTGGTACAACACGATACAGTTTATTCGGATTATTTGTTGTATTAGTTATATGTGGGCGAGAAGATATTGATTAGTTTTTTGCTTAGTCAGACTAGTAGATAGTCTGTCAGGTACTAGAGGAGTTATATATTCTCTTACCCTTATTATTATTGATTGTTGTCGGTTTTTGATGTGGAAATATACTTACATTCTAGTCGGGCTAGTCACGTGTTCTTGATCTGAGTTATGTTGAAGTCCTGTAGAATAGACACTAGGAGGGAATCTAGTGTAGCTATTTGTCTAAGGCAACTTAGCGTCCCATTCGTGTACACGAGAAAAACAGCGTTATAACAATTAGCTCAATGAATTTCGAATAATCTGACCACATTTATACTTCTTAGGATACTTATAATTAGGAAATAAACCCAACTAGACAAATTAAAAGATGCGAGAAAATAAAGTGAAAAAAAAAGAATCAGTACTACTAGGATAGTTTCAAGATGAAAACAAACTTATTGAGCACATGAAGAGGATTTGAGTCGTCGTATGATCAAGGCTTCAACAAACCTTAATATGGACCCCTGAGGACTCATACAACACTACGTCGTCTGATTTGACATCAATCCTATGACCCGTCTTAGCCAAATATCTCACAGTAAAGGGAGACGTTAATAAAAGTGATGGAATTTAACAAGTATTTGTGTGATCAAATTGTTTAAAACTTGTTGGGTTTAATATATCACGTATTTTGGGTAAACTCCGTCTTCTCACCTAACTACTTAAATTTATCAAAAGACTAACCTTTAAATAAAATAATCTGTTTTTTATGTAGCCAATATTTTTGTTTTGAAGTTGAAGATATAAATCATCTCGATTGAATATCAACTGAATAATATTATGAATTGACGTCCTTTTTAATCAATTCTTCAAAGTCATAATTTATCGGGATGTCGCTATTTCTTCATTAGTGTAGCATACAATAATGTCATAGTATAATACTTGTATTCTTCATCGTTTGTTGATGGGTTCTTCATTGTTGGGAGCTATGTTTACTTATTCTCAATGTTTAAACGAGTTGTTTTTCTCATTATCAGTGAGGAAACCGGATTTGTTTACATTTTTTAGCGATGAATTATAAGACAAGTAACATGAAGTGTGTCCATCGTTTCGTTTTCTTTGTGAATATATATTTATTTGTATCGCTGATTTTTTAAATCTGTGAATTGTAGATGGTATTTTGGAGAATTGAAACGTATTGAAGCTGAACATTATCTTCAACTCCCGGGAAATGATCATGGCTCTTTTTTGGTTCGAATCAGTGAATCTCAATCCAGTGAATATTCTTTATCAGGTTGGTAAACTTACATGATTGAAAAATACCCACTAATTTTGCATTAGGGCGAAACAAAAAATTCTACTCAGCTTTGTTTTCCTTGTAAATGTATTAGTAGCGAATCAGTTTTGCTCTATGTTTTAAGGTTTTTTGCTAAAGTAACGAAAGTCAAGTTTATTACACAATGTTTACTTCCGACGACAATTTTATCTATGTAAAAGCTAGTAATACTACTACTAATACTCAGCGACCTATACTAAAACAGATGTTTTGGGATTTAGACGTGTAACTTAATTGCTGAATAGTGATTGTTTTAGCTACTAAGTCATTACTTCCATTAGCTAAGTCACATTAATGGTTTGTAAATAAACTAGGTCTTCAAAATAAATTGTACATGTTCAAAATTTCTTTAAATGGACTGGGTTTCAAGGTTTTATTTTGAAAGGAATTAACAAAAGTTGGCGAGGTTTATTTTGGCAAATTATCATAAAGTTCGATTCTAAAGTGTGGGGTTCCATTTTGTACATAGGTGACGCTCGACGGGATTGTACACTCATCAATCTGTAATAGTAAGTGGTGCTTTGGCAAAGATGCACCTCAGAAAATGCGAATATCATTGTTTACATATCGATATATTGAAAATGACTTGTTCTTTTAATCATTATATATATATTACACAAACACTGCCCCGACGTGCGGTGTTTTATGGTGTAGGAGTAGGTTGGAAGAAAGCTAGGGGTGGCCAGACCAAAACATGGCACAAATCCATGAAGTCACTGACAAGTGGACTGAGCCATACTGGTAGGTGTAGACTACCTGGTTGGGATCCGCGAGGTAATAGAAACCGATGGTTAAAGACCCTAAATGACACGGCTCAAAATCGCTTGCAATGGCAAAGGTGCATCCACTCTTTGTGTTCTGCCAAATTCTAATCTTCTGAATTCTTCATGTTACTATCCTTTTTCTCCTTCCAAATTTATTTCACTGTATTACACTCCTTGAATAACGTTTTCAAACCCTAATCTTTCCTATTACTGCTTATACTCTTACTACCTCTACCACTATGGGATTTGAATCGACAACTGCATCTCCGTGTTAATGTAGTGTAGCAACTCGAACTGATGTACGTACGCTCGAAGTTCTACGTTGTTGTTGACTGATAGTACTTGTAAACCTATACAAAAATCTACTAAATTTCTGTTACCTTAAGTGAAACTATTGAATCAATTGAGAATTGTTGCACATATTGTGTTTTATAAGTGAAGTTCTCCTGCAAAATTATTGAATGTTGAATTTATCAATGGAACCTCTCGTTCATCTTTGGTAGCGTTTACCGACAGTTTTAAACATTGGAGTTGGAAATTGTCTTTAACATTTTGGACGTTTCTTCCTCACCGATTTCAGCATCATTTGTATCATTGTACACCATATCTACTTTTATTAAGCGGTTTCAAAATTATCTGTCGCTTTCCATGCGCTTACTAAAAGAGACATAGTATGTATATACAACCTCTAAACCCTCTCTAAAGCTATCTGCTCATTCTGGCTAGCTTGTTGCATATCAGCCACTTTCAGACTAATGCGTCGTATAAATGAAAATTCTATGCTAGTTTAGATTGTACCGTCTTCACTATACTTTTTAAAAGTATTACAGATTACACCTGTTCAGATTTTTTTTTGGCTTCTAATAGTTGTTTTCATAAAATATCCTGAGATAATAAGTGATTAAGAGTAAAGTTCATGAAGTTGGTGATTTCATTTTATATTTGTAAATGTGATACGATGCCCAAAGATTAAACTCAACAGTCAAGTATTAATTGGTTGAAGAATAAGTGACCTACAAGCTACTTTCCTGCAATCTCTTATGATATTTCATCATTACTATTTCGTGTCCATATTTTGCATACAAGCATATTATTTAATTATATTAAAAAAACTACTCATATGGCTAGTGGTCTTGTCTTTTATTTTTGGTCGTTTGGGAGCCTAATTCATTAATACAGTCTCGTGAGCATCCATCACTCGGCTACATTATATCATTGTGTCCATGTGTCGATCATCATCCTATTCACCCATTTGATCACTCGAAATTTCGTCTAATCAAATAACAAAAATCTTCCATAACAAAATGATTATTAACGTTTAATCTTATGCTTCGGAAAACCGTTTTGGAAAAGTACTTCCTTTGCGGTGTTCCATCCGATTTAAATAATTAATTGTATTGTCTTAATGTCTGATGTTAATGCTGTCGGTTATCAAGGTATTCCAATTTTAATTTGATCTGGACCTTAGTGTAACCTAGTCACTGAACTCATTTTCTTGTAATCAGTTCTAGGCTGCCCCTTGATATATCAATTAGTAATGGCATTTAACCATCTAGAGTATTGTAAATGAAATTGTGTTCGAACCTAGAACCAAATGGTCAAACATAGAGTAGTTTAATAAATAACTCATTGCTCCATGAAATTTGATGCATATTTCCAGTGACAATCAAATTTTTACTATTCGTCAACGCCCATCTTTCTAGATTTAATCAAATTACTACCTGCCATTATTTAGAAAATTGAATTAAAATTGATAAATCATAACTCATCTGATGGTTATTTATTCTACTGAACTTTCATTATCTCCGTTTACATCAACCGCTTTTCCTTGAATACGACTATCTTCATTGAAATAATCTCTTTCCATTTTCTGTAACTTGTTTTTCTTCAGTAGTAATTGTAGTAGTCGTCCAGTCTACGCTAATAAAATAATCTTATGAATGAATTCCGAGAATTGTCCACTATCAAGGAATACTTGAGAAAAAACATATTTTAATCGTTCATCTCATGTATATTGGGATTATTTATTTGTGGAATTACTTTTATTATCCAACTATTCCTTAATTGTACATTTAGTAAATGTACACTAACTTTTGGATAGGGGACTTATTTGTCAGTTGAAATTGTTTATAAATGTCAACCAGATTTCCATTTTGTTTCTTATTGGTTTATTCACTATACGATCTGTATGTTTCCACTATTTGTTTTGTATATGCCGCTTTACTATGGGTGATTCATCTAGTCACTTTTATTTGTATTCACAGTCACAGTGAAAATCAACTAGCTTAACAATTATTGATGAAAATGGTTTAATTGCTTTTTTTTATTTGTCTTATAGATATTTTGCAGAAATATTATGTTTGTAGAAAGGCTTTCATACAATTATACTATTGTCTCTGTATGCTGTTTTTTAGGTGGTTTATTCTAGTTGGAAATTCCGTACTCTTTATGGATTTTATTTCTGTTGGTTAATTTTCAAATTTATTGATCGTTATGAGCCAACAAAACTAATGATCATTTCTTTGAGAAATTAGTATCCGGTGTACTTTGTCATTCAGTCGCTACATCATCAGTATACTTTCAGGTCTTATCGTATTTCTTAACGACTCGTCAACTATCATACACATTTGTAACGATCTTCCATAAAGTTGAAGTTCGATCATCAAAAAACTTAGCTTACTTACTTACGCCTGTTACTCCCAATGAAGCATAGGCTACCGACCAGCATTCTCCAACCCACTCTGTCCTGGGAATTCCTTTCTAGTTCTATCCAATTTCTGTTCATTTTTCTCATATCTGTCTCCATTTCTCGGCGTAATGTGTTCTTTGGTCTTGCTCTTTTCCGTTGGCCTTGGGGATTCCGTGCGGGGGCTTGCCTTATTACGCAGTTGGGTGTGTGGTGTGGTCTACTTATACCCATATAAGTAGTATATGGTGTTGGTCAGACATAGAATGTATTTTGGCAGAAGACCGATGAGGAAAGAACTGAAACGAAGCGCAATCGGTTGGAAAATGCACGAACAATGGAATTAGAGAAGAAACAGTGAAGATTGAGACTATTGGTTGTTAATTTGCCAAAATACATTCTATG
>NC_031502.1:40957166-40968844 GCF_000237925.1 Schistosoma mansoni
TCTGACCAACACCATATACTACTTATATGGATATAAGTAGACCACACCACAGATGATTTCTCCAACGTGTGTCCTGTCCACTTCCAGCGCTTCTTCCTGATTTGTTCCTTCACTGAAATCTGGTTTGTTGTCTCCCACAGGAGGTTGTTGCTGATAGTGTCTGGCTAACGAATCCGAAGTATTTTGCGTAGACTACTGTTAATAAACACTTGTATTTGTGATGGCTTTCGTACTTCTCTAAGTTTCCGCCCCATACAGTAGAACTGTCTTGACTTAGTTTATTTATCGATTAATTGATTAGATGTGAAGATTCAACTCTCGACTTATTGCAATATGTATTTAGCCATATCTTGGTGCTACTGTACCTAGCAGAATAAGAATTTCAGTTTCCCAAACTATTTATGTTTATGTAAATAGTTTGTCCAAAGTAAAAGTTAAAAAGTTTTTTAGAAAATTGAACATAAATAACCGAATGAAGAGTGAGATTTTCTCTATCCTTTGTCATTATAAAGGTCACACATTTTTCATCTTTAACAGTGCACACACACAAAATTACGTACATGTCGCTTATGAATCACCTTGACCGAAATGAAATGACATGACATTGATTTATTCAGACCTGTTTTTTGATTGATCACCTAATATTCGTGTTGTTCCGTTGTACTATTTAAACTTGGATTAATGTTAATTTGGTTATTTATTCTCTGAAGAAGTGGCTTACACTGAGTCACAAAACGTCAGAAAATCTAATTTTTCTACTCATTGGGATATTACAAATATTTATAATGAGTATTTCTGTTACTTTCACACACACTTTGCAAATTACTGTTCGGTTTACATTCTAAACTGTTCGATTATAGGTGTCTTCGAAGCATTACTCGTATATCCTGGGGCCATCGAGTGAGTAATGCAGTTGTTAGGAAACGGGTACTGGGTAAGGATGGCAAATCTATAGATAAAGTAGTGAAACTCCATCAGCTGTAATGGCTGGGACATGTGTTACGTATGCCCAACCACTGACTGCCCCAACGTGCGGTGTTTTATGGTGTAGGAGTAGGTTGGAAGAAAGCTAGGGGTGGCCAGACCAAAACATGGCACAAATCCATGAAGTCACTGACAAGTGGACTGAGCCATACTGGTAGGTGTAGACTACCTGGTTGGGATCCGCGAGGTAATAGAAACCGATGGTTAAAGACCCTAAATGACACGGCTCAAAATCGCTTGCAATGGCAAAGGTGCATCCACTCTTTGTGTTCTGCCAAATTCTAATCTTCTGAATTCTTCATGTTACTATCCTTTTTCTCCTTCCAAATTTATTTCACTGTATTACACTCCTTGAATAACGTTTTCAAACCCTAATCTTTCCTATTACTGCTTATACTCTTACTACCTCTACCACTATGGGATTTGAATCGACAACTGCATCTCCGTGTTAATGTAGTGTAGCAACTCGAACTGATGTACGTACGCTCGAAGTTCTACGTTGTGACCGACTGACTAAACTGTTCTTAGCATTAACAGATTGTTTATAGTATGTTCACTTAATTATGATACTCGGAGGTTGTTTTTGCCTATTTTAGTTCTATTCTCAAGTCGATAATAAAAAGGTCAAGTAAATGAAAACAAGTGTATTGTATTAGTTTTATGGATTTCTATGTAGAAATATGTGTCTTGGAGTGTTTAGCTTATCACGGATAGCCTGATAAACAGTTGTGTATGAAATGCGTCATCAGAAATTCGTTGTCAGGAGAAAATTTGCTTTTTACACATCTCTTTAAATGTTTGAAGACTGTCATGACTTTTTTGTTTATTTGTATTAAGTTGAATATAAAATTTGCATGAAAAGCTAGCCTTGTTTCATTTTGTTACTTTGTTGCCCTTCTTGTGTGTATTATACTGGACAATATCCACTATAAAGAGATTGGCTAGTAGGAAGATGTTTAAAAGTATAAAAATTATTAAGAAAATTGGTTAAAAAACAACAGCACTATACCACTGTGTTTATGACAATGTGGACAGGTTTTTATCCTTGAAGCAGCTATCGAAAACAATAGAATAACGTTATTCAATATATATATATATATATATATATATATATATCGTTTTCATCTTTCATGATTGTGTTTTGCATATCTGATTTATCAGTTACTGAGTCCATAAAATTTAAAAGGTGATTGTGATAACATTTGTATGAAGCAAATGTTTTTCCTCGGTGTCTGTGTCACTTTAAATATTTAGATAAAATGTTTACAAGGTTTTGGCGTATCTTCCCTGCAAATTTTTAACCTTTTTAAGTATCGTTTTATTTGGACTGAATAAATAGATTTATGAAGGTGTATTGATTTCAATCAGTCATGTTCAAAGTGTGTATTTGTTCGTTTATAAAGCATAAACATCTTAAATTTTGTAGCCTTCACTTAGAATTTATTGGCTTTTTGATGTTCACTTTTATTCCAGACAGTTTAACCTTGTTTATTTTGGCTAGTTCTTACCCTGTCAATAATATTTATGCCTAGTTATCAGCTACATTATATATGGGATAGTCTTGGGTTTAAAAATGTGATCGATATCTACTAGAGTTTGAAAAAACATTTATCTGTGATAAAATACAGATTAGCAGTATTCTGATCTCCATATCTCTTGTTTACTGATTTTTGGATTATACAGTTTTTAACAAAATATTTAATTGTATAGTTTTAAGCATTGCTGGTTAAGACCATGGTATTCACATTTTTGAATGTAATAATCTGAGAAACCAGTAATTATGCATGTTGTTGCATTTTAGTTATGCCCAGTAAATAATATTCGATAAAAAATTTCTTATTACTCTCCAGGATTCTGATATACTTCTGCATTCATAAGATAAGTGTTATGTACTAGGGAAGAAGTACGTACGGATAACTTACGGGACCTATCATTGGATTATTATTCTATGTACATTCCTATTGTATAACTATTCAGTAACTACATTATCTATATCTATATTGATCTTATTACAAGCTCCATTTTGACCTATTGATCATTATTATATGATTTACTGTTCCTAAATTATACTCGGTTTATTGAAAAAAGAATTATCTGTAACTTGAAATTCTCCAACATTTTCCTCCCCCACGAAATAATGTTGGATCCTCATATCTCCAATTTACAATTAATATGACTTTATTTAAAACATATTTCTCGCATTGAATAGAGAATCCACTGGAAATGACTAGATGATGATGAACGACACTTGATTTTAGGTCATCAGGATTTGGCTCTTCTGAAACATTTCTACCAAATTCATTAAGAATTTCACTAGTGAATATTGGGTAACTAGGGGAATCAGCATTTAACAAAATTGCATTAGATTTTTGATCACCATTTGATTCAACCGACTTATTTTTCTCATCTTTATACGAAACTTCATCAAAATTATGTTCATCATTATGTGAACCCATATCTGGTAAAGTGGCATGAGAAATCGGATATGAAGCTGGTTCACTATAAGCTTCTGTCCCCCAATGATCAAGACATAACAATTGGCGACAACCTTGATCAAGTCATAACAATTGTCAACGGGGATTTTGGCACACACAAAAAATATAACAGTTGGGACGTGATTTTGGAAATAAATAATCCATAATAATTGCCGGTGATTTTTCGGAGTTAATATTATTCTTAGCAGAAAAAAATGGCAATTTCTTTAAAACAGTTGCAGTTAATATTGCAGCAACAGATGTTAGCCTTCCAGCAGCAATTATTTAAAACAGTTTTGGGCAAATTTTTCACTAAACGAAATATTTCAGAAAATAATTTTTTTATGATTCCGACAATGGTGCAGTAATGACCGTTTCAGAAGTATGCCCAGTTGAGGGTTTAATTCCCTTTATATCTGATGCAGAATGTAAAATTGGTAAGTTGGCCGGCTCAGAGCAAGACAATATCTTGCTAAATGCACGTGAAATTCTGACAATATCGGATGATCAAGAAAGGGAAGATTCCGTAGATAAAGCCCTGAGTCCAGAATCAAATGAAGCACCATTGACTCCGCCCATCTCTGAAGATAAACGCCAGTCAGAACAAAACTACGGTCTACGTGATATTGGTCAAGAAAGCTGGAGGGACGCACATCCAGAAAATAACTGGAACAGTACGATGAATCCTATTGTGCCAAATGTAACCCAAAATCATTGGGGGACAGAAGCTTATAGTGAACCAGCTTCATATCCGATTTCTCATGCCACTTTACCAGATATGGGTTCACATAATGATGAACATAATTTTGATGAAGTTTCGTATAAAGATGAGAAAAATAAGTCGGTTGAATCAAATGGTGATCAAAAATCTAATGCAATTTTGTTAAATGCTGATTCCCCTAGTTACCCAATATTCACTAGTGAAATTCTTAATGAATTTGGTAGAAATGTTTCAGAAGAGCCAAATCCTGATGACCTAAAATCAAGTGTCGTTCATCATCATCTAGTCATTTCCAGTGGATTCTCTATTCAATGCGAGAAATATGTTTTAAATAAAGTCATATTAATTGTAAATTGGAGATATGAGGATCCAACATTATTTCGTGGGGGAGGAAAATGTTGGAGAATTTCAAGTAGTGCTGGGATAACTGAACTGACATTTTAACCCTATTCTGTTTTACTAATTCACCTCCTTTTGTAGGAAAATATTTCATCTCCATTGATCCGTTTGAATTAGCCACGTCTTTCAGCTCTATATTGACTCATCCAGGTTCATGATTGCTTTTACTTTCTTGTTTCAAAGCATTTAAGTAATTTAGTTTATATAGTAAACCCTTTTTTCAAGACAGACACCTAACTAAACTACCAAATTTATCAGTAAATTCTTTAACAAGGCCATTACATAACAAGCGATTTGCGGACACTGATTGGAAACTTGTTGTGTGTGTGCTATTATATCTGTCTGTTTTTGGTAATCATTACTTTGTTGTTACTTTCTTTTTCGGAAAAAAGAAAGAAACAAGTCCATGTCTTGAATCTTTATTTTTTAGTTATCACAGTTGTTTATTCTGTTCATATTGATTGAAAAATCCTAAATTTATGTATCTCTGCATTGTTTAATGTATATCGAGTTATCATTTGTTCCGGATTTCAGTCAGACGTGATAAATGTTACTGTTATATAGACCACTACAAAAAGTTAACAGGTAGACTGTATACAAAGTTATTAGCGTTTTCGCTTCATAGTGTTTTTAATATTTTTTATTATTTTCAGTACGAGAAGAGAATACTGTCAAGCATTATCGTATTCGATCAAGATATTCACGAACTGATCCTACATTAAAACGTTTCTACATTTCAAGACAATTGCCTTTTGTGAATATTCAACAGCTAGTCAATCATTATTTAGAGAATCAATCTGGTTTATGTTGTCGATTGGGAAAACCGTGTATTCGAGTAAGTTAAATTCTCATTAGTAATTAACATATCTTACATTGTTAATTGCTTTTTATAAATATTTCCTCTAAAGAACAAAACTATCCTGTGAAGAATCAACCTCAGTCCTGTCAATATATAAGGCTGCAGAACGTTAGTTAACTCTCTTTAATAAAAATATGGATTCGCATACTAGCACAAGTATCTTTATAAATAGAATTTATTTCAGTGACTATTTTATCATAAATTCTGTGGTGTAGATTGCTTTACTATTTTCTATCTGTAAGGATCCTAATGATCAATGTATCTGCCTATCCTTGCTCAAATCCTTTTTCTCGGCTTCGAATCACACTTCTTTTTAGGGACCAGCGATACTACCTGCTTCCCAAAATGAAATAGATGAAGTGGGGTTCTCACGCTATCACTCAATGTTTAGAACTCGGGAGAGACCACTCACGGCTTGGAATAGTAGGTATCGTTTTGATGGACTAAGCGACTAGTGTTCTTGTCACGAAATTTCGGAAATGTCTGGGTTTGAATATTTCAGTGTTTGCTTTAAATGTTGTCTTTGATTATGTGTTCGTATAAGATCTAGTTTTAGTTATATGATATGTAAATGTTCTCTGTGCACATCCCAGGCTGCAGTCTCATGTCTAATTACATGGGTAATTAGAAATAATCTAAGTAAGGCGCTGGATCACTCCTAAGAAATAAAAAAAATTAGCACATGAACGAACTCATTATTTGTAAAAACTTGACTCCTATTACGCTTTACAATGAAATAGAAAGCGAAATCCAACAATTACGGCAAAGCATATATATATATATATATATATATATATATATATATATATAAAGAACATTGATGAGGAAGAAAATATTATTAAGGATAAGTTAAAATATCCGTGATCCAGAGGAGGTAGTTTAGCTCAAACAAGTTACTGCCACAGACATTTCACTTCGTGTCTTGTGGGGTCTTAAGAGACCTTTTTAAACAAACAATTACTGTTATACAAAGCTACGCGATATAGTTAGTCTTATAATCAAAGTGAATTATCAATCACTAATATTGTAAAATTATGGTATACTTCGTCTACAAATTATCCTGATAGGACATTATTATCGTTGCTTGTTTCTCACCTTGTTAGTTTTTAATTGCTTTTTTCGCCGTAGCGTACAAAGGCTTTTTTAGTCATTCAGTTCTTATTATTTGTTTATCGTCTGGCATTTGTCCATGCCTAAGCGTGTGTATTGCTTTTTGCTAGCAATCACTGTTACTTGATAAATATTGAATTTGTATTGTTTCTCAGTGGCTTAAGCACTCAAATTATTAAAGATACTATCCATAGGTATATCATTTATTTCAGGTAATAGGTGTGGTTCATTAATTAATACATGCAAATATAATCGAGTACTCGTTTGAATTCCCCACTATCAACAAAGTGGTTAGATTTATTGTTTATGATTTGGACAAACTATCCCGAAAACTAAGTTGGGAAGATGAATTGGTTACTAAATCATGGACATCCGTTTATCATACCATACTATTATATTTTTTCTTACACACAGATAAAAGTGGGCACTATTTCCCTATTTCATCCCATTTTTTGTTGTCGACCTGCAGAAATTTGGTCAATTCTTTTTGATCATGTGAATAATATGTTCCCATTTGCGGAATAAATCTTATTAAACACACGTTTTCCTCTAATGATGATAGTTATTGTTTCTTATTGATTTAGACAATGTGATAGTACCATAACATGCACACATGCCCTAGATTTACATGTATAAACTACAAACTATTTTTTTCTTTGTCTCATATATTTTATTTTGACTGGTTTTAAATGTAGTTGCTTCTTTTAATAGTTTACTTCTTTCTTCACTTCTGTCGTGTATAATCTATCAATTATCTTATTGCACTAGGTGCATTCACTATTTGAATAGTATAAAATAGAAGACTGTTTGTGACCTTATTAACGGAGTTTGACCCTTACAAAAGTGTTTATGAGTTTGTTTTAAGGTTGATTTGTTTTCTTTAAGTGTTTGAATAAAACACTAACCAAGGTGTGGCATCTTGTGTTTACTACTAAATAAAACAGGTTGATTACAAGTTCATAGGTTATCGGTTTTTTATACAACGAATAGGTTTCATGAGATTAAGGAATATGAAGGGCATGAAAATTAGAAAGTGAACTATTAGTTGTTAAGTTTAGATTGATATAAGTGGATCAATGTTAGACCACCATTGAAAACCTAACATTGATCCATTCATGATATCAATCTAAACTCAACAATCTCCACAACTCCATACTGATATTAATTGTTAACTAGTTTATTTTATAGTAGACAATAGTTTCTCTTTGTGGTTTTCTGTGTAATTCCATAGCTTACTGTGAAATTGACTAAATCGAGAGAATTCAGAAATTCCATTTATGTTATCTATGCATTTTTCTTTCATGTAAAATAACTCACTCATTGATAGCTACATTTTGATTTACTTTAGTTTCACCGAACAATATGCTTCAAAAGTGACCAACTATCGCACATGATATACAAATATGTTTATTTAATACATTAAGAAAATCAAAACGTTTTTTCATTTATTTATTCATTTAGGGAATAACTTACAGTTAATTGTATTTTATTTCTTATTTGGTTAGCCAACTCATCCAGAACCTGTGGGTCTTTCACACAAACTCATTGATAAATGGGAAATTCCAAAATCTTCAATTATTTTGAAAGAAAAAATTGGACAAGGTCAATTCGGCGAAGTATTTAAAGCTGTATGGAATAAAACAACCATTGTTGCTGTGAAAACGCTTAAGCCAAGTGAGTTTTATTTTTAAATGTTTTCTTGGACCAAATAACTCATCCTTTGCTTAACGTCTTTAAGGTAAAATGGTCGTCATATTTAACCTTATGGTTGTATAACTTTTCCCCACTACTCTTGCAAAAATAAAGCGAATTTTAATCTTGAGGTAACAATAAATTTCATACTCTTAAAGATTCATAATCATCTACTAGCTTTCGTACAAAGCATTCTTATCTCTGGTTTCATAGATCTATATCTAAAAGTAAATGACATTTCCTTTGATGGTTCTTTATCCTCTGAAAGCGATCGATCTAATTAGCTTCATGGGATTAAGTGAACTAAAAACCATGCATAATACGTACATTTTGGTAGAAAGAGCTAAGTTTACCATATAAATTGTTGATGCTTTGTGATCTCTTTGATGAACTTTCTAGGTATATTCCTCTAGTACTTACAGGATATTTTTCTCTGCGCAAGTTTACAATATTTACTGATATTATTGGTTGGCTGAGGAAATGTTTACGGGTTGATAAACCAATACATGAACTTAATGGGTATTGGTGTAAAACTTCTGAAAAAATACAAACTTCCTTGATTGTAAATTGTATCACAATCACTGCTCAGAATCTTTACGTGTACTGACTCAAGAGGACCCAGTCATTCTATTTGTTTTTCCACGTCTATGTGTACCTTTCTTCCTCGCTACAGAATTACAGCTGACAGACTCATTCCAAGTAAGGACCGGAGTCAGACAAGGTCGCTTACTATACCCCTTCACTTTCTTCTGGTGGTCGACTGGATTGTGAAGACCACCTCGACATCTGAGGGAAAGCATGGAATACAATGAACAGCTTTCATGCAACTACACTATTTGCACTTCGCAGATCATTTAGCTCTTCTATCCATACACGCCAACAAATGCAGGTCAAGACAACCAGTGTAGCAGCAGCCTCTGTAACAATAGGTCTCAACACACATAAGGGAAAAACCGAGATCTTGAAATGCAATACACAGAACCCCAAACTAATTACACCTGATGGAGAAGCTGTAGGAGAGGTGGAAAGTTTCACGTATCTGGGTAGCATCATCGATGAACATGGAGGATCTGATGCAAATGTAAAGGCGAGGATCGGCAAAGCAAGTTCATCATTCCTACAGTTGAAAAACATATGGAACTCAAAACAACTGTCAATCAGTATCAAAGTCAGTCAATACGAACGTCAAATCAGTTAGTTCTACCGTACGGAGCTGAAACTTGGAGAACTACCACAACCATCATGAAAAAGGTAAAAGTATTTATAAACAATTGTCTACTTAAGATACTGAATGTCCTTTGGCCGGATACCATCAGCGACAGTCTACTGGCAGAGAAGAAATCAGTTTCCATGTGAAGAGGAAATTAGAAAAAGACGTTGGGACTGGATAGGACACACATTGAGGAAATCATCGAACTGATTCACGCGGAAAGCGCTAACTTGGAATCCTGAAGGGAAACGTAGGAGAGGAAGGCCAAAAAACACTGCGTTGAGAATTAGAAGCAGACATGAAGAGGATGAATAACAACTGGAAAGGATTGCCCAGGACAGAGTTGAATGGAGAATGCTGGTGGGAGGCCTATTCTCCTCCACCAGGGGTAACAGACGTAAGTAAGTGATCGAGTAGGGTAATCAAACTAATAAGTTTGTTGATGGGAACTTAAACTAACTCAATATGCACTTTAATGAAATTCGAATTGTAGTTTATTTACATAATTTAGAACAACATAAATAATCGAACAATATTGTTTTAGATTAGTTCCTCATCAGGCTTTAATATACAGTAATATTTATATACATATACGAAATTAATAAATCAATCAAGGCAGTTTATGAGTCAATGATAACAGTGGAATAGATTACATAATCAAAAATAATAATAAGTGAAAAGTACAAATCGGTAGTGTAATGACAGGTGTACTAGTTGTGATAAGAATAATAAAGGCTTGAATCAATGTTACATAATGGGAAATAGGTCAATGATTAGAAAAATATAGACCCTGAAATAACATTCATAAAAATTATAAGATTACGTAATAAGTAGTGTTAAGATAATTGGACCGTGAAGCGAGTATTTGAAAAAATAAATAAATAATTGGTAGGAGGTAAAGAAAAATAAATAAATAAACGAAGAAAGAGTATGGAAAATAAAATTATTTATTACGGTCAAGGGAGAGATAAGGGTGTCTGGTAGTGCGCCCGATATAGCCTTCTCCACGGGAGCAGCTGAATTCATAGATACACATATAAGTGGCAAAACCAGGTAACTTATCCTTTATTTGGAGAATCACCATAGAACGGGTCGAGTACGATAGACACAGGTCGGCTGCATTAAACGTTCTCTTTACTGCTCTAGTCAGCCTATCCCGTAGTACATCACCAGCTAAATCGCCGTTGAATTGCAGTTTCAGGAAAAGAGGTTTCTTAGCAGCTGTTGATATCTTTATTTTCTTATTTGTTACACGCAAGTGTTTCTTCAGGAAACCTTGTGGATAACCCCTTTCAATCAACATATTATGTATGACCTCTAACTCATTGTTAATTGAATCGTCTGAGCATATCTTCCTAGCTCTATTTGCCAGACATTTGACTAAGTTTCTTTTATAGTGGAGAGGTACAAAGCTTAAGAAGTGTGTGTACTGGTTAGATGAAGAACTTTCCCTAAACACACTTCTACTGATAGAACCGTTTGCTTTTTTGTTTAACCAAGCGTCAAGGAAATTCAATTTATTATCTAGTTCCTCTTCACATGTAAATCTAATTGCTGGGTGTTTGTTGTTAAACAGTTCTAGTAGTTCTACTTTTCCTAAGGCCTGATCAACAATAATGAAAGTATCATCAACGTACCGACAATAGAAGTCAAGCTTATTGATAACATCTTTGAGGGGTCCATTTTTTAGTTTCGCAAGAAAAAAGTCAGCAAGGATAGGACCTAGAGGTGAACCCATCGCTATACCATCAATTTGTCTATAATATGTGTTATTAAAGACAAAATGGACATTCATTGTACACTTCAGAAGTAATTCTTTAAGACTAACCTCGGGAATTCCAACATTGATTTGTTTTTCAAGTACTTGTTGGCACACAAAGTCAATAATCTCAATTAGTGGCACATTGGTGAACAGAGATATGTATAATTCACCTTACCATAAAACTGCAAAGTGGCTAGTTCGAATCCTAGAGCCCTTACAGAAACTAGTCGTCAACAGGAGCGTGAAAGACGTTTTCGATTTCATTTCGAATGTAGTACCTATTAACTTTATTGAAAAAAGATCGATATTGCTATAAGTGTCATCATTATACAACCAAGTTGGTCAAAGCATTACAAAATATTCTGTAAGCCGTATTTAAATTTTGATTTTCAAGTTGCAAGTCAACTGGCAAAACCAACTTTGAAAAACTAGAAAACCTGATTTCGTGATTCACCCCGTCCAAATAA
>NC_031502.1:40969044-40991310 GCF_000237925.1 Schistosoma mansoni
AGTCAAATGTCTGGCAAATAGAGCTAGGAAGATATGCTCAGACGATTCAATTAACAATGAGTTAGAGGTCATACATAATATGTTGATTGAAAGGGGTTATCCACAAGGTTTCCTGAAGAAACACTTGCGTGTAACAAATAAGAAAATAAAGATATCAACAGCTGCTAAGAAACCTCTTTTCCTGAAACTGCAATTCAACGGCGATTTAGCTGGTGATGTACTACGGGATAGGCTGACTAGAGCAGTAAAGAGAACGTTTAATGCAGCCGACCTGTGTCTATCGTACTCGACCCGTTCTATGGTGATTCTCCAAATAAAGGATAAGTTACCTGGTTTTGTCGCTTCTATGTGTATTTACATAATGTTCAAACAAGTTAGTGTGTGCTATTTCACAGATAACATTTAGTATCGCATAATAGTTTAAGGAGTTTAATTCTGTTCATCTTTTTAATTAACTCGTATGAATAAACTATTTTAAGCTGGAAGACGGTAAAATTCCTTCCCAACTATTTTACGCTTAAAATGATTGATTTACAATGATAGTACATTTCTTTATACAGTCATCATCTAAAATTTATCAATAGGTGTGTAATAAAATTAATACTTGTCTCTTTGATGTTATTAATCGTAGTGTTTAAAGTGGCAGTGGTACATATTCATTAGTCGTTGGTGGTATTTTTAAATTAATCATCATTAAAACACTTTTATACAAGCTGAATAAAAAAGTGTCCTTGTGTAAGAGTAGTATGGGGATGAACTTTAATGATTTTTGAAATGATAGCGACCGACCTTAGCCCCTTGTTAGCCAATCAGAAACACATTGCAGGTAAATAGTGTATGAGAAAAAATAATATTAAAATTTTACATAACTAATGAATCTATTGATGTCTTCTAAAGATTTCCTTGCATGCAAGTCAATAAAACGACATTTAAATTCATCCATAATATGGCTGAAGAACATCCGTTTTCTCGAACTCTTTTAAAGACGCGAAATTTTTGTAAGAGTCTTCACATCGTCCCTGATTATCAGGGTTAATGGTTTGAGGTTACACTTTGTTTTATTCTATGGTGACAAATAATATTTTTTTTAGGACTACACCTCTGCTGCTCGTTTTACGCGATATAAGATAAGCGTTATTCATTTCTGAATTTCTCATGGAAATTTAAAAGTTGTCCTCTCGATTCTGATTGACTTGTCCCTATACCATACTTTCACCGTGTTCTCGTCTTAACTGTCTGTGTTCGTGATCGAAGCTGATTATCATTTCTATCATCATTATAACCTTTTTTCTTAGATAATACATTTAATCATGTCAGTCAGTGAATTTTTCTACCCAGTTGTAATGAGACACTAAATTTCGTATCATTCCTTATATGTGCATAACCTATGTTTGTACTTTATACGCTGGAAATAAGATGACTCATTATATACATTATTCTCTTTATATTTACATGAATACCTAATGGAAGTGATTCAATCTTAACTAGTTTCTCTTTTTTTCATCTAAAATCAATTTATTGTTGACCAAATTACGTTCCAATTAATTCAAAAGGACTGAAAGTTAATTATCACATTAAAATGTTTAAGTAATTTCATTTCTATACAATGTTTTATTATTATTACCATTTCCAAATTATAAAATGAAGGGAATTATGCGGAATAAATGAAATTTATAATCATTTATCCCATTCAAACTCCATCTGAAAGTAGTTGTTATTCTTAGTTGGTTGACAACATATGGGGATTTATAGCCTCTGGAGTTGTCAACACTGAGATAATCAATATCTGCATAGGTGGTAAAACGTGAGCAGTTTATAAGTGCTATTCAACCATCTTCTATACCATTTGGTTCTTCTGAGGTTTTTGTTGGGGATGTTAGATCCCTAGAACTCACTTGGTGAATGTCTCATTTTTGTAATTTTATTTTAAAGATTCGAATTTCTTGTTTTCGCGCCAGAAGCATCCACTTTCACCTGCGTATCGTATTCTCCAGTTGGGAGGACCTTAAATGTTATTGGTTCGTTGTCGCTTTTAATATGCTACTTTGTAACGTTTCTCAAGGACATTTTTATGCTGTATATGTACGCTTGGGTTGTGCTTACGGTTCGTTCGTGCTTCTGGCTGCTTGTGGAATACATTTCCCTATTCTGAACCTGAACTTTTCTCTCTAGTTAGCGGGTCTGAGACGCATCCGAATAGTTAGCTTATTTGATCTTTGTGTCACTGGGTCTTCGTTCCGTTTGCAGATTATGTGAATTCGTAATCCGTTCAAATATAGCAATTTTGAATTGTGTTTCACAACTGAAGCGATCACAGTTAAATCAGTTGAGAAAATCGATAGTTCTATTTAATTCCAAGTATTCAGTTCAACTTCACTTGGATGGTCGAGTGAAGAAATGTTGCTACTCAGTTGACTTCCATTATCTGGAATTTGTATATACGATTATCAGTATGGATTATTAGGTTGCTTCAATCATTCTCGCATAATGCTGAAATGTTTTCCAGCCAAAATTGTCAACTTACTGAACACCCTATTTCTAAAAATTGATATTTATTTCCATCTGACTAAAATCAGTATATGTTTACACAGTCTGCTTGTTTTGCTAATTGAATAACTGTACAGATAATGTGACCATTTCACAGTTAACGTAAGAGGTCATAATTTTTATTGGTTTTATACAAATTGATTTGAACTGTCTAATTTGAATTTTATGTTAGTTTGTGTAACTTCAATGTGTTTAAAACAACGAATCTCTAATTTGATTGGTTAAAAGAAACATTTAATGAATATATTGTCTATTGATTTTCATTGAATAATAGATATTCACTAACTTGTTCCTATCTTTACTACTCATCTTTATTATGGTTCATTATTGATAGTGTTGTTCTGCTTGAATCTTGAAAAAAAACAACACAGCTTAGTCATTCTGTTGTTTTTATTCGTTTTATGTAGTAATAATAATAATAATATTATTATTATTTTCTGACTTTAAACGCGAATTTGTTATGACAACAAATTTTGAACATGTTAGAAAAAAGCTGAGCAAAATCTACTAATGGTGAAAAACAATATGTTGAAACAACTGTATAAAAATTAAGTGTGAAGTTTTTATTCTTAGTATGTTTGCAAACTAGAGGAAGTAACAGAAGTATTTCTCTGTAATCCCTTCTATATTTGATAAAGTGGTTTCTAGCTACTACGTTTTTATGATCCCTTTCTACTAAGAAAATGATGTATAAATATAAGCTGAGATTTATTTATTTATTATTTATTCAAACACATAAATATTGGTACAAAGGGGTACCAGATATATATGAGCCACACAAATCTCATTTGATTTGTGTGAGAGCTGTGATACTGCCAAGGTGCCCAAACTGAAGCAGATGATTTTCTTAGGGGACCACACCCGGAGCCTTTGACCTAAAGGTCTGATCCACAAGGCAATGGAGCATCGTAAAGAGATGCAGTCCCATGGTAGCCTGTGACCAACGATTGATTCGTACGTCATTTGTTCCCTCAAGATACTGGAGCCCATGTGCACCATTTGGTTTGGAATCAAGGTTTTCCAACTCCCCTAGGTGGACTATCCGTGTCCACCAACCTGGTTAAAGCGCCGGACATTCGCTTTTCGTCCTCTCATTTCGTAAATACAGTAATGCCACGAGAAGGCAGTGAGTGTGACTTCCCTGCGGAGAGGCTACATTACACATGGCCATGTGAGAGCATTTGAAGAGAGAGAGCGGACTCTCCCCACTCTCGGCCATACCAGGGCATTTGGGGGCATAGGCTGAGATAATGCAAATAACTTTCTTGCAAACTAACTAAAAGACATTGATTACTTGTTGCTACAGTCGTTGATTGGCTTTGCTTTTTATCTTGGAAACTTCAAGAGGTGTCCTTTTGAAAATTTATCCGAAGCATAATGAAACGAAATATTTATCTTGTATCTACTACCTAATAACTAGGATAAATGTTAACTTCCTTTGTTATTTCGAGATTTCTTATCATTCAATTTGATATCAGGATTTTTCGACTACCTGTTTGCAGCCTAATTTTAACATTGTATTCAAAATTCGCTACACTTGATTGTTCTTTAAAAAAAGGGAGTCTTACAATTAATTATTATGTTGATTATGTAATTAATTAGTAACTCTTTATAAAATTATTATCCCCGGATATATACTCTTTATTCCTCATAGTCACATCAAATTATTTCGGTAAAATGAATAAATTTTGATCATTGTATCAACCATACTAATGATAACATTAGGGTTTTATCGTAAATTTTCGTCAGCAAATTTTTTTTGAAGTGACTACTAAAATGATTTTAAATCAATGCAAATTTAAAAAAAACTCGTCTCATCTATTTTATACATAATCAGTTAAAGCGACAATGATATAGTTTATTCACTAGACAAACTATTCTGTGACCTACTTCCCTTGATGTCAACTTCCTGATGAATATATGAAACAAAATATTTTGAGTAATTAAATATTTCTAGCTTTAAAAATACTCTCAAATACTCTCTCAAAACAGAGTAATTTCAAAGTAGACGTAAACTGTAGGACCTCAAATGAAAGTGGATCTACTCTAGTGACTGCACTTCACATCAAAACAAAAACAGAAAAGCAACAAAACCATATCACCATTTTACTCTAAAAGATTAGTTTTTTGAAGACCACCCGATTTTCACTGCCAACATGTATCTAACAAACATAAACCTTGTGGAAGCTCCGTGTTCGAAGACTGTTGGTCGTGTGAAAAGTCATAGGAAGCTTCCATCGAAATCGTAAACCTCGAGTAGTATTCTGTAAAGTTTCTCTAAATCTTTTTCTGTTTAATTTCGTTATCGATGTCCTTCTATAAACTAACTTTTTAGAGATACTTTTTTCATTAACAACACTGACAATCTACTGAGTTTTCCAATTGCTAGCATTTTCAGGATGAGTTTCAGCCCCTTCAAGTTCAGAATGTTGCTTAAGGACTGTTCTGCGTCAACACTTGAGCTAATGTTAGAAAATGAAGTAGTTAACCACGTCAACTATAATTTTTATCAACCCTATTGCGTTGGTGTCACAAATTCGAAAATCTTGTTTGGATTTTACCAATTCGAGTTGCTTGTGATGTAGATAGGAATGTTCGCTGCTAACCAAGGGGCGACTGTACTACTCAGGAGTTCTCTCTGTTCTTCTTCATGACTACAAAACATGCCCTAGAAGAGTAAACATATGTAGAATGCAAGGATTACTCACCCTTCTTGCAATACTAAGATATGGTAATAAAAAAGGGTTGAAAATCAGTTGGTGTGATTTTATGGATCATAATCATTTGAGGTGACTGAGAAGTGTGTTATTTATGCCCAACGACTTCCTGCTTCTGTGTTAGCGAATTGCTACCGTATGAGTTGATTGTGGGAAACAGGTGGCAAAATAAGTACTCAGTGTCACTCCACTACATCACTAACTTCTGCACTGCGCTGTATAGTTAAATACAAATCAGTTGGTTGTGATCCGCGTACTGATTTTGATCATTGATCGCAGTGACCTAACTTAGGATTGGTCTGAAAGGCGCAAATACACTCGCTCGTGTTCCCCCTTCTGCGTCTTGGGTTTCAATATTCTTTGATACATAGCTTCTTTTCTTTCCCACTTTCGGACTATATTTTTCTGAGTCTTCCGTAATATCACACACTCTTATTATTTAGACTGCTACCATTGATCTTTGGAAGTTCATATTGTTGTGCTGATTTATTGTTGGGACTTATAAACACTCGCGTTTGTGTCAGGCTTTATATTATTTATCACTCAATTACTGATTGAAATAATGGTTAAGTACTTACCACTTACAATACGACCCTACTCCTGCTAGCTTCCCACAATATAGGAGATAGGGAATTGAGATGGTGGAAAAACTTGTAGCTCATGTAGATGATTTAGGTGGAATTTTCTTCTCTGAGCTGGATGGTTTGGTCGTCTAGCTTTTTTTTGAGCAACATCACCACAAACTTCAAATAGAAATAAGGTGGAATTTTCTTCTCTGAGCTGGATGGTTTGGTCGTCTAGCTTTTTTTTGAGCAACATCACCACAAACTTCAAATAGAAATAAAGCATTCGTATTTATCCACATATGACTCGCCTTGTCTTGTCGACGTCGATCCTGATTGATTATTATTGACCTTTAACCTGTTATTGTCCACCTCTTCATTTTGATTATATCTCCTTTTGATATGATTCTTGGTCTTATATTTGTCCATGATATTTCTGGTTGGTTGACATATTGGATCGATTTCAATGTCTGTTGATTACTGATTGACCTGAGTGCCAAGCTTCTAAAAATTCCCCGGTGTTCTTAGTATTTCTTCTATCTAGGATCTCAACATTTTTCAGTTCGAACGTGTGTCCACAGTTGTCTACATGTATGTCATGGCGTTTGACAGCTAATCGATGTTCATGAAGGGGAAGATGAAAAATGTGACCACTTTGTCCGATGCAGTTTTCGTAATAAGATGACAAAGTCTATCATCAAAAAATTAGATACATTTTGGACAATAAATTTCGAAGAATGTGATCGACCACACATATTTACGTATCCAGAAGATGTCCCTACATGAAAGCAAACAAGGTAAACTAAAAGTTATGGTCATTGAATGTATACGAGAGAGAGAAACGAAAAGCTACCACAGTATCCTTCATACTGTTGAAAATAGTTTCATTTCGTTTTTCTGTAAAGCTATTCTTATACTACTTTCAGACTGGCTATCGATCATCAGAACAACGTGAAGAATAGAGATATCAAACTGCTAGTGTTTATTTTTTATTTAAATCGATTAGAAATTCTATATGATGGTAGAGGTGTACTGATAAACATCCTGTATTTTAATTCATACAAGTTTTGAAAAAAGTGTTTGTTCTATCTCACCTTTGGTGAATTTTGATATATGCTTAACGAGACAAAGAAATAAGCACTATAATGAACATTGCATATATTTATATGTTACCGTTGTTGCTTGTTGATAAACTGGTAAATATTACATTACTATGCTATTATGGTGTACTATAAATTTTTGTTATAATTTTAAAATATAACCATAACTCATTTGTTGGCCGGAAACCATTGTGTATACACCTGTCTGCGTGTATATATGTGTATACTTATGTATTAATATGGGATACACAGATAAATTATTATTTTGAAGTTAGTTCGTAATCTCCAAAGTGACTTTAAAATGACAGTTGTTCATCATGTGACTGATATATATATATATATATATATATATAATATAACAACTTGTTTGTATGTTTTGTGTTTAGGGGATCCTCACGATAATTGTTTTAATGTATATGCTGACATTTATTTGTTTTAAAGCTAGTCATTCAGCTCTATGTTGTGGAATTTTTATACATTTGTTTTGTGATTTGTTATATCTTAGATGCTCTGTTATACATAATCTGATGCATTTCAGTCTAATATGATATCTGAGCAACAGAGTTAGAATTTCCATAGTGTTTGTAGTTTATTCTGTACCTACTTAAAGATGCATATACGTTAAATAAAAAGAGATATTTTATTACGATACTGACATAATCACTTGGGAAGAGCATTAGTGACTCGTCATATAGTAACCGGCTTTCGTGATTCATCACCCTATTCATTAGGATCCATGTACATTCGACTGAGATAGTGGAGATTTGTAACCCAAGTGAATAATTTTGATGGGGTTTTGTTCTCTGAGCTGGATGGTTTGGTCGTGGAGCTTTCATCGTTCTTCTGAACGACATCATCAGCACAAACTTTTACCTTCAGGTCGTTCAGAAGAAACGATGAGAGCTCCGCGATCAAACCATCCAACTCAGAGAACAAAACTCCATCAAAAACACTCAACTGATTTCTCCTAATAGTTTAAAACACATTCTATGTTTCCGTTGTAGTGATAATAAAATAACTTGGTAATGGTTTCTCGAGTAGATCTGTAATGAGTATACACGCAAAATATAGATAACATTCAAAAAAATTATGTTTCTTCACATTAATATTTCAATGAGGTGTACACTGTACAACGCAATAGACATTATCCTAGCCATTTTTCTTCTCTACAAAGTTTGTTAAATAATTTTTATACCGTGACAATGATCAGTAATTAATTATGTTGTTGGTTTAGTCAGTTTATTTATATCACTGTAGTTACTATAAAGACAGATAACAGATAGCTTAAAACCGTTTTTCTTTAATTCATTCGAAAAAGAGGTACATATTCAAGAAAGCAAACTAGTCACCAAGCAGCAGATTTTCTTCTCATCGCTTGTTAGTACTCATGGATCAATTGCCCAATGAGCTAAACACTCACTTTTATTCTAAAATTGACGAATCTCTATCTGCTTTGTGTTTTGAAAAACACTTAGTTATTACTAACTCTCACAAAAACATGGCTTATTGTCGATTGGATGGATATGTACTTAATTACTGAATTGAAATAGAACATCATGATGAATTACTGCAAGTATTCAGAAAAATGGTTAGTGAATACTAGTTTTCCGAATAAGGTTTGGAACAGACCTTGATTCAGAATAACCAGCGTTATATATATATATATATATATATCCCGATGCTGCTACTATGGTGACATTAAAAAAAAATCAAATGGAACATGAAATCTTTCAGTAATGCAATTTCTCATCTTTGTTTATAAAAAAATATTTTATTATTGTCTTTCATTAATGGGCTAGTGTCTTATTTCATTATGCCTTCTCCATACTCATTAAAAGTGCACGATCTTATCTACAAAATTTGTTTTTATACAATAACTGCCAATCTTTCTGTAATTCCTATAGTTTATTACAGATTACCTCATTTGCGCAGCAAATTTTGTTTTAGAAAACACTTGTATTCTATCCCTGTTATGTTTCGCGGGATAATTGGACTGTATCGTACATATATATATATATATATATATATATATATATATATATACGCTTCAAGCAATCGCATTTTATGATATATGCCAGATCCAATGTGGTACATAATCCCAGCGACATTTAAAGACAATACAGCTGAGTTATCAAGACTATTATTTCTGAACGGTCAAACTCTTGCCTGAAATTGCATCCGGCTACTGTGACGTCAAGAATTGGTTAAAGTATACTCTCGCTTTCACTTGAATTCCCTCCTACTGCAGAAAACTTTATTTAGTGTGTTTGTAATCCAATTGTTTATACGAATATGTATAGTATGTCGTCACAGTTTTTAGTATCACTTCCATGGTTCATTTACTGTGTTTTATTAAACTCTACAGTCCAAATGAGTGTATTGAGTGTAATTTCCTAATTATGTTGCAAACAAATTAATCATTTTTCAGTATTATATCGAATATGCAGTGCTATATCTTCGCCTTTACTAATCACTTTCTAACATAAAAGTGTTTTCTTTGTTGATATCTTCGAGTTATAAATGGATAGGCATTTTCTTTTATTCTCTTGGCCAACTTTATCATTTTTTTAGCGTTTTTATTTTAAAAGTCAATAGACAGCACATTATGTCTAGCAATTAGGAAAATTTTATTTTATTTTTGGCCAACTGAAGATTAATTCCTTCCTAGTCTTGTTGTTTCAGGGGTAGCGTGGTAGATATCATGCTTATGTATTAAATGGATGATGACTCATGCTTAGGGTAAATATATATTTAAACATATATCTCTTAGGTGAATGGTTTTTATAGAGGTCGTGTTGTTAGCATTGTTACAATTTAAGCCATGTGCGCTTTGTCTAACCTTTTTTATTATCCCACCCAAGTTTATAATAATTCTTCTGTGTTATGCATGTGAACGTCATCACTCAGTCTTAACTAGACTAGCATTGAGCATTGTTTTCATTTGTATCTTTTATTAATTATCTTATGTATCTTATGTTCATCATCATTAAGGGATTTTAATTACGTTGTACTATTTTGGCTTAGTTTTTTCATTTCCAAATTTATCTTCACATGACTAATCAGTACCTTTATTGTTTTTATCTCTTTTTCTATCCATTTTGTTGTTAACATTCAAATATATTTTCATAGGGTCGATCATATATGTGTTTATGCCCCATTAGTGACCTACTTTTTTTCATGTTTTTTTAAGTTTGAACTTTAGTGTTATTAACGTCCCACTTACCGTTGATTCGCATCCGGTAAACGTATGTTTATGATATTGACGATATTTAATCCGGTATTCTTTTTTGAAAGTCATTTTATACTATACTTTACACACACACACTCTCCCATGCTTTTTTGATAACAAGTCGTGTGGATATGATCGTAAACACAATTATCCAATTCAAAACAGTTTTTCATCAGACATAAATAATAATAATAATAATTAAGCTTGAAATGTTTACTGTTTGGTAAATGTTTACAAAGATCATCCACTTATATATGTCTGTATGTTCTAATACTTATTCCTTTGTTCAACTGTATGACAGTTCTTTATTGTCTACCTTAGGGTTTTTCGTATCGATCTCAACGCTATAATATTATCGTTATTATTTTCTGACTGACTTATGGATTACCTTGTTTTTCTGAATCGTGTTTTTCATTAGAGTTTTCTTTCAATAAATATTGCAACTTGCAATAATATATATACATTACACCTTTCAACCCTTGTGGGGCACAGACGACCGACCAGGGATTTCCAACCTGCTTTGTCCTAGACTTTTCTTTTCCAGTTGTTCCCAAGTGGTATTCATGATTTCAATATCTGCCTCTTTCCCTTTAGGCTTGATGATTCCAAGTTAGGACTTGCCTCGTGATGCAGTTTGATGATTTCCGTAAAATGTGACCTATTCACCCCCAGCATCGTCTCTTAATATCCTCCTCATCTGAAAGCTGGCTTGTTCTCTGCCAGAGTAGGTTATTGCTGATGGTTATTTAGAATAAATGAAAGTAGCTAAAAACTTATCACAATTAGCTTCCTTATAAAACGATATCTATATTTGATAGGTATAGTAGTCCATATATATATAATAACCGATAGTCTCCAAAGTTGGACGTTTGTTTGTTATTTTATGTTTTAATGAATTGATGTATATTTCTGGAACATTACATAACATAATAATAAGATCTGTCGTTGACGTTAGATAAAATATTTTTTCATAATCGACGACGCGACCATATTTCATATTTTATAAATATTTTGAGAATGTCTATCAGTTGTTATTTTAATGTTTTTGCTTAAATCAATTTTCGCATTTGAGTGTACACTATGATATACGTAACTACAATTCTTTTCATGTCTATGTATTATAAACTGAATTGAAATCCAGACAAATTTTTATCCTGCAGTAATGATGTTGGTGAATATTTCCTAACTCGTATAAATGGTGAACCAGAATGTATTAAACCTTTTTTCATTCTCAACATATGTTTATCTTATAAACTATTTATGATAAACGGGAGGTAGGTGTAAAATGAATAAATTATTTATTCTCTTGATGACAGTATTAGCAATGTTACATAAGTGACCGGAGTAATTCGCTTTCGTAATGTCTATTTCTTTACAGCATCAATGATATTTAAGTATAAATTGGAAACAGTTATGTAAACAAATGTTTTATGTCTTTCTTTTCGGAAACAGAAGAAATTTCAACAGGTGTTTTAGTCCATATTCAGCAACCTTTAGTAGTACATATGCACAACATTACATAGAATCTGATTTGTCAATTTTAAGTATCACGACTAGTATAGTTTCACTTATCTAGTAATCATAATCAATGGTGTATGTTTTCTAGCTTTAAATTATTTACGAGTAGTATTATTAATGGTAATACTATTATTATTATTATTATTATTATTATTATTATTATTATTAGACTTCATTACTAATTATCCACTTCAATCGCTATGTGCTTGATTCCAAAGTAAGGGATTTGCTGAGGTGTTCTTAAAATATTATTTACGTCTAGTTTCAATTGATTATTTACAATAAATGAAAGTCAGTCATGTACGTATGTACATCGGTTCAAGTTGGTATGCCCCTCTGGCACAGAGCGGAAATTGTTGCCAAATCCGATTTTGAGCCGTGTCATTCAAAGTCTAACTATTAGTTACGATAATAACGCAGACCTAAACCAAGTAGCCTATATCTATTAAGCTAGCTAAGATTTCATGGAATAATGCCATGTTTTGGTTCGACTGCCCATAAGTATCTTTCATCCTACTCTTGCTCCAGGAAACATCGCCCATCGATGTAGGCGGTGGTTGAGCATACGTAATACATGTTCCAATCGCATCAGCTGATGAAGATTTGCTACCTCATCAATTAATTTCCTATATTTACCTAGTACTCTATTTTTAACCCAGGTATTGACTACTCTGTGGTCTCAAAATACATGTTTCTTAGACATATGTGATTGAATATCAGTAAATTTACGAACATTCTCTATTCTTAATATCCATTTTCCACATCCATAAAGTAGAATAGTACGAGCTGCTGAATAGTTGACTCCATCATTGACTAGAAGATGGTTATCTCGCCTACACCACAAGTGATGCAAGTTGCCAAAACCCAACAGATCCTTCTGAATTCGTATCGAAAGTTCTTCAGACACCAGACTATCAAGATTGATAATAATTCCAAGAAAAGTGAAACGGTCGATAAGTTCAACTATTTCTCTTCCTGTCGTTAATTTAGGCGCCAAATTAAGTCAATCCTGAAGGAAAATTTTGCATTTGGGGGGAGAGAATACTATTCCAAACGTGGTTGCATTGCTGCCTAAATGGATCTCCTGGTAGAAGATCAATCTCTGAAAAGTCGGACAATGGAAGTATTGTTTCTAAAACCATGTCTACAAGAAAGTTAAATAAAAATGGGGAAAGTGGACAACTGTGGTGATAAATTCCGGCGATATTTCGTCATGAGCTATGACTATATCAATGGAGTGTTTCTCTACTTTTTTCAGTACTTACTGTTCCGTGTAGTCGAACAACGCGTAAACAACTGTCTATCAGAATCCAGTCTAACAGAATCTGTTCTGCTTTGGAATTTAATACCACCTATACCAGTGAAGCCGTGGGAAGCAGTAATGAGGCCTCCAGATACTCAGGCGGCAAATTGTGCCAGTTCTTTATATTAAAAAGATGAAGTCAAATGAATGACTGTACTTCAATTCTGTATGGGCGTTTTGGAGACGCAGCATACGTCGTTGGCGTGAGATTTTAGACTGCTAGCTAAAGAATCCTGTTCTATCTGACACAAGGTTCCAACATTAGAAGCTTCAACATGTAGTTTTGAGGGTGTCTATTGAGACTTAAATCATTACCATTGGTCGGGTGTGTTGAGAGAGATAAATGAAAAGGATTATTCATGGGGTTGGAAAAATTATTAGGAGGTGAGGGAGGTATTTTGATCGTCAGCACCTCGGGTGCTGCTAGAGCTATAAAGATGAATGCCTATTCCAGGTTGCCCAAGCTGTGGAAGGGTTTTTTTCTTGTGGGACCTGAAAATGCAGCTGAAATATTGTGGTCTTAGCACCCTGGAAGCGTGACATCAGAGCCCAAGGAATAACTGCCTGAGGCTGATCACGCACAGCCTTTTTATGGGGAGGTTTTGATGTGTTAGCTTAACGCTTTAAAAGCCTTACCGCGGGAGACAGAAATTCGTGGGGTATGGTGTGGAATAAAATTTTATGGTAGACCTTTTCAAACCCTTTCTTTCCGTTGTAAGAAGGTAGCGTCACTGAAGATGCTGGTCGTCCTAGGGAGATACCCTACTGCCGTCACACCCGTCTGTAGTCAACAGTACGACTTCGCCCTCAGACCTTGAGGAGCTGCTTTTAGTCTTACCGTTCTTCAACCAACCTTCCTGGCATGGTGGGCTTAAGAAATGTGTGTCTCAGTTAATATAGCTCATTGGAATCGTCACGATAGGCGAGCCCTTCTTTTACATCAAGCTAGCAGCTACGATCGGAAAGTTGTTCTCACATTGACCATATCACTGTTAGCCTCCCTAAACAAAAACATGTATATTTTTATTTGTTTGTCGTACTAGTCTATTTACCATGATTAACTTTATTCATTTACTATATGTATTTCGGTCGCATAAATCTTCATCGAACATTTATACATTGGTTTTGTTTGGCAAATCAATAATTTATTGTTCGACAATTTTATTGCTTAGTTTATTTAAACATTTTTTTGTATAAACTGAAATTTTAAAGAAAAAAGAAACAAGACACATTTATGTTATAATTTGCTTGTGAGTAGTTAAACAATATGCAAGCGACCGAAATCGACGTCAGTGATGCTAAATATTACTTCTTCATTATATCATACATAATAATGGGTACGAAAGTTCATTATTGCTCTACGCTTTGGATTATATTAGAAAATTATTAAATAAGTGTTGCCACTCTAGTTTACAAATAAAACGATGAAAATGATATTTAATCATTGGAAATTACATTTAACCATATGCTGTGCTGTGAGTGATTTTTGTAGACCTCTGGAGTTATTCTTTCCAATACTTGTTCTGTAGTTGTTTGTCGCTTCTCATTTCTAACTTCGTATTTTGATTCCAACATAAGTAATGTTTAAAATTCTAGAATCTCTCAATCACATCAATTTACTGTCTAAAAAGTTTTATTCTTTGGATGCTACTTCCTTCTGTTCAATGAGGTAACTTCATTTGTCCCATAATTTCTTCCAAAGTTTTTGAGGATCCAATTAAATAGTTTATTTTTGTCTTGAACAACGAATGATCTGGTACAAATATCTATCAGTCTACACAAAATAGTGCTGAAAGGAATTGATAAGATGAGGAGGCTGTGATAATATCAACTATAGAGGGAAGTAGTCATGAAAAATTCAGTCTAGAAGGAGCAAATGACACTAAGTTAAATGCCGAATAAGAAGTAAAGAAAGAATTCAAGTACATCACCACAATTGTTTTTGAGCGGTCCTCTCTCGTAGGTTAAGATTATTTTTTGTCCATTTATGCACACAATGTATTTCAAATGATGTCAATGCAAAGTGGAAACAATGTTAATTCAAATGACATCCTATTTGCAAACACATATTCAATACTATTGTTTGGTTGTTCTTCTGATTAATTTATTCAAACATATATACACAAAATAAGGCTGTAGGTTTTGGATAAAGGAAACTTTTCTCTAATAAATTTCAATGCACTGAAAGTTATTTATTAGGGATTAGATTTTTACGTTCTTCATATTGAAGACTAGATGATATTTCTGCACTGATGTGTTGATATTCCATATTAGTTAAAAATTATAGTAAATTTAGATTGTGACTGGAAGGGTAATCAAGAACACAAGTTTCGTCTTATTCGGGATTCGTCAGATGGATTTAGATTCATTCCCAATGTCAATGTTCACATATCGAAATTCAGTCCATAACATCAATAACGGAAATACACACCTTAAAAAATAACTCCATACACGTTAAACAAGTTAGCAGCTTTCTGAACACAATAAATGTTTGACTAATACGTTGTCGTTCCAAGCCACATTTACTGCGTTCGAGTTCCTGTGTGATTATCAACACTCGGAGCCCCAGATACACATAGATGACGAGTCTCAAGTTGGACGAAATGCATATTGTGGACTCCGTGGTTAAATTTTCTCTCTGTTTTACTGTCCATAGTTTTGTTTTTTGGAGAATCAATCTATTTTTATCAACCTTGTCTAATTTGTCACATTTGATTAGTGATTTTAAAATGATAATATTTGCGAATTGGTTTACTGATATGGAAAATATTCAACAATCATAATTTTCTAAATGCAGTTTATTTTTATTCTGAACAATAATATTCATTAAATACTCATTTTATTAAGAATTTTCATGATATAAGAACTCTAGACAACTGTGTACATATCACTTCATTCAGTGTTGACCTTGTTTACCAATTGTCTGGTTGGATTTGTATTTCTATCGGCAATTGTCTTTTTTCTCGCAGTTTAAGAGTTCAACTCATTGTTATCCATCTTTTTAGATGTTTTCTTTTTCACATATTTATGTTTCATTTAAAATATGCCAACTTAAATCATTCCATATTTATTTCATTCAGAACGTTGTTTTTAACTGACAGTTTGTTTTCATAATTATTGATTGTGAATTATTGTTATTTTTTCTATCATCATTGTTTAGTGATTAATGAACGGCGATATACAACGTTTTGTAGTTTTGCTTTCCTACATTCTATTGACAATGAATAAGTATTTCACCAGCGACTTTTATGCTAACTTTATAATTAGAGGTTCTATTAAATAGGAATGATATATTTGTAAAATCTCAGCGAATGAATTTAAAGTAAATCCAACGTTTTGCCTGGCAATCCGGTCCAAGCTTTTCCTTGCCACACGAAACGTTGGATTTACTTCAAATTCATTCGCTGAGATTTTGCAAATATATTATTCCTATTTAATGTCTTACATCAACTCGGCGCCCAAATACTGTGAAACTATTCGCTCTAAGAGGTTCTATTATTTTTTAAAGTCTTTACTAGTTTATTTTTCAGTCATATAAATACTATGCAAAGTACGAACTGTTGATTTAGTTCATGTGAAAATCAAACCTATTCAATTTATTTTAACTTTATGTTAATTAGGAAAGATGTTTCATTCGTAATTGTTAAATGTCCTGAAATCGATAAATTTATTCTTTATTTCTGGGCATGCACCATTTTAAATTAATAATTTGTTTAATTCAAACATGGCATTGTTCCTGTAGAATTTTTTATTCGATTCATATTGATTCACTTCATTGTAGGTTCTTGTGATGCTGCTGATTTTCTTCGTGAAGCTCAAACAATGAAACGTTTACATCATCCCAATCTGATACAATTGTACGCTGTTTGTACACAGACAGAACCTTTCTATATTGTTACAGAATATATGTCAAAAGGTTCTTTATTAAACTACTTACAATCTCCCGAAGGTAATGCACTAGATATGCAATGTTTAATTATGATGGCTGCTAAAATAGCTTCTGGTATGGCATATCTTGAATCTAGGCGTCATATTCATCGAGATTTAGCTGCTAGAAATGTTCTAGTTGGTGAACAACATGCTGTGAAAATAGCAGATTTCGGTCTTGCTCGTATGATTCATGTAAGTATATTGTATTTGCAAATTAGTTGGTATTCATTCCATATCCTTACTGTTTTAATTTTTCACTCAGTATTTTCTTATAATTTATAAATGACTAGGGGATTAGTTTTCTTCAATGTCTTTCTGCTTTTATTTGTACGTCTATTCATATATTCAGGAATTCTTAATGTCATCATTCTTATCACTTTGATATTTATTAATTAGGTGATTTTCACCCCATATATGTGCTCATCGATTCCTGGTTATGCATGTGTGATATATACAGCGGTTTCTGTAATTGCAAATACCTTATTACATGGATCTGTGACAATATCATCTTGTCAACCAATAGGTCGCATGTTCATAACCCGTTACACTTAGTTGAATTCATACTACTGGATAGTACCAATAATCTTTATAAAATTTGTATAAATGATAGGCGAGTACATAAACTTGTACTTGGCAAGTGCGTTTCATTACATTACTTATATAATATATGCACATAGTTTTGCAATTACGTCTTCAAACTTCATATCAGTGACAAACTGTTAGTCTTCTAAAAAGTATCCGAAGGAACAACTTCCTAATTATATGTTGAAAGGGGTGAGCATTATAGTCAGGCAGTCATGTGCAACGTAGAAGCTGGCAAATGTGTGCATCGGTTCAAATTGTCATACCACAACGAGATTTAATAATCAAGGTGAATCCCATGCTAGTAACAGTATCAATAGTATTAGTATCAGTAGAAAACATAGGTACTAAGAAATCTAAAATAGGATATAAGGAAATGCTGCGACTCAGGCTCTATGGAGAAGACGAAGCGACCCCGATGATAGAGATATAAAATATCCAACCATAGAAAGAATCTCAGTAAACTTTTTGTAAAGTTTATTCATCTTATTTATCGTGATTTAGATATAGTTTCAAGGAAATGAAGGTGACTAAATGCGGAATACTTCGAAAGGATAAGAGACGAGATTTTTAGCTATCTGTTAAAAATTGGAGACGTTTTTTAAGTGACCGCATTGTTTAAATTAATTTTTTCTTCCTATTACTAATTTTCGTTGTTCTCAGATAGTAAAGTTGTTTATAATGTAATGGTTCAGAATTAAATTACTCAGTAACTTAGACCAATAAATTTTATTATGTCATCAGGTATAACGAATAGAACTTTTTTCCATCGGCAATCGATTAGTTGTATAAGCAATTCACCATAATGAATAGTGTTAGTAAAGGGGAATGCTGGTTGTTGTATATATGTGCGTACTTCCATTAGTCCAAACTTTTTAATCACGAGTTACTCTTCTCTCAAAAAAAATTTATTTTATTAACTTGATGCGCTAACTTTCTTTGTAAGGCAAGTGTCATACATAAACTATTGATTAGTTCAATCCTATTTTGTCACGAGTAAATAAAATTAATCAAACTTCATCTTGATTAAGTTTTGTTGCATCTTATTAAAGAAAACTACTTAACAGTATTCAATTGATAAGTACGCACCAATTACAGAAATATTCAATTAATGTCAACTACTTTCTTATACATCTTCACCAGTTTATCACAGTGTATCATTAATATATATATATATATATATATATATATATATATATCCTAGGAAAATTTTCACTGTTAATCTAAGCACAATTTTCTGTTTAACCCCACATAGCAATGTATATTTCTTTCTTCAAATTTTATGGTGTTTATGTAGGTATTCATCGTTAAGTGAGGGAAAGTAGCCGTCTTAAAACAATTTCATTACTAAATGTATTGTGTCTATCTGGAAACATTTATTTGTATTGAACTAGCGATGTATGATAATGTTCTCCGTAAACTTAATGCTTGTAGATTTTTTAAAATTTGATTTAGTTACTATGTTGAATTTCTTAGTCATTTTAGCGGTTTGTTCATAATATTCTTTAGTTATTTGACTTTTGATGAAGCTGTATGGGAACTATGTAGTAATAATCAAAATGTTTTTAAATGTTAGTGTCTAAGTAGATATCTATGTACTTGCTTTTGAAGCCTGGTTATTGTGTGTGGACTGATGTTCCGACCTGAAACTCGGTGGTTGAAATGTAAATGTTTTAGCCATTATACTATCGCTTCTGATTAGTTCAAATTAATAAATGTTTATAACATTGCAGAAGCTGTAAAAAACAGCAGAACCAGAAAAATATTAAAATAAATGGAAGGTAAAAAAACGAAAAATTATCTGGTAAAATGATTTTCATAATTCAGAGAGGAAGATCATTTGGAACTATATGAGGTTGGCTTTTTGACCCTCATCATTTCAGATCTAATATTTAGCAAGACCATCATAATCAGAAACTTTCTGATGAGCAGTCAATCCTCAAAAATACCTGTTAAATTTTTTCGAAACTCTTTCTACACTCTGAGAGCACAGTGGATAAACTTTTTAATTGTCTTTCAGCGTACGTTCTATTTACCTAGTTACCTGTATCTCAATTATGTTTCTATTGTCTTTTAATTATAACTTGGAGGTGAATAATTTCTAACTATGATGTGTTTCTTGAAAAGAAAATCAATACTCACTGATGTCAGTAGTTTATGTTTATAGCCTTAATGAAAAGCTAGGTTCAAATCACGTGTAGATTTTCTCTATCATCTATTATTATATACATGTGATGCAATATATCTTCAGTAATGAACATAATAAAATCATACAAACGGTGCGCTATATGAATGTAAGTGGGAATGTAACGCTATAACAACTTGTGGCCATTAAGACGACAACCTCTTGTTACCAAAAAATCCAATATTATAAGTAATTCATAAGTCTGTGGTCAATTCCAAAGCGTGCTGTTGTTCTATGTCTCCTACGATCACCTTTAATATTTTAAATGTTTGTTGATAAATTCGTTTTTTCAAATAAATCACCTATTATAATCTTGTTATATCGCAGTTCTATCTCCACTAGTCTACAAGTAGTATTGTACACTCAAGATTCAAGTAACAGGGGACTCATAAATATATTTTCAATTTGTGGGAATTAGCATCCCGGTCAGTTGGATGATGCTCTACACTAACCTAAACAATTACATTCCATTTGCTAAGGTTTTGCCGAAAGAAAAACTCTTCACAGTAACTTAAAAAAATTTCGAACTAAAGAGATTCCCTTCCATAGATTGCAATCATGCAGAAATAAGAAAACTCAAATTATAGTTGATTTGTGCTACACTATTTAAATTTCGTCTGTAATTATTTCGTCAACCCCACGCTGAAGAATTTTTTGTGTTTACTATCAGTGTTATTGGTTGACATATTAAAGTAAAAATATATTGTCTGATTATTATTATCTTGATAGACAGTACAGTAAATCATTATTTTATTATTAGGGTCCGTAATCAAGCAATATTGACTAATACACGCATCGATGTGCACATACACACACATGTACATAAAAGGGCTTGGCTTCAGCACAGTATTACTACTACTAATACTAATACTGACTCGTCTTTTCACCTAATAATTAGAACACTGTTTCAGTTCAAACACTTTTACAATATCTTTCATAAGATATCAAGTTTACTTTTCGAAAATTTATTTCAAAAATTTAATACACTGTTTAAATAGTAAAAAAGGATAGACCACAGGCCTGGCATCCAACTTTTACTCCTTTCTTACCATCTTAGTCACAGTAATAATTATAACAAAATAATGATAGTAATGTGACACAGTTCATATATGTATACTCGGGTTGACTCATATTCTTTATATGAGGACTAGATAGTGCTATCGAGTACTATTCTAATCAAAGTGAGATTCTCATTCCCAACTTTTGGTTTAGAGTCACGTATCTTTGTGCATTTCGCATTGATGAATCCTAAACCTTGGTTTGACAGTAGTCACGTGGATTAACATAATGAAAGCAAGCGTTTTAGTAATACTTGAACTGTATTCAGGTCATAGAAAGCAAGACAACCAAAAGGATATTAATACAATACAGTCAAATGAATTGTGATGCTGTGAAATTGGAATGCAAATATAGGGAATTTGTATATTGAACATAAATATGAGTTCAGAATTAGGCATATGAACAAGTACAGAATATATGTTACAACCAGAATAATGTCTGTAGTCCTCCCATGACTATGTATTTCAGATCGAATTCAAATAAGTGAAGGACTTAGATGTTCTGTCTCGCAAATTCACTGCAGTTGTTCTGTTCGACCTGAAAGTTTCGATCAACCGAATGTCTAAAAGATCTTGCTTTTAGCCACATTAAATCATTTTAAGCACCCTATCTTTTACCTGTTTGTCCAACCTTTGTTTCATTGTTTACTTATATTCAACCGAATCACAGACTTCACTCCATTAAAAAAATGTTAGCACTTTTTAATATGAAAATTGTGGTTTCAAGTGAGGACGAGACTTTATTACTTCGAATCATATAATCACTTAATACAAAAATTGGACTGTAGTAATTTAAAGCAACCAGTATGTTTTATAAATTTTAATCGAGCGATGAGAAGACGGAGTTGATCTGAAAAATGTGATGTATTTGTGCCATACGTTTTGAGCAATCTGGTCACACATATACTTGTCAAAGCATTTTTTATGAAAATTAATAAAGGTCAATTAAATGAAGGTCCAAGTAAACAAAGTAATAAAGGAGAGAGAAAATTAACATCGTATAAGAAGAACAGAGAATTGTCGCATCACCTTAGGCCGTAAGATGACTTAAGGATTATCAGGGTAAATTCAAGGTTACGACAAATTGTTTTTGTACACATAATGGGGGTTTAAATTTACGAATAGCGAAAACTTCTACAAACCTGGGAATTCGTCCTTGAGACTTTCTATACAACGTTATAAAAGCTGTATTGATGTCAATTCTGTGCTCTATTTCAATTTTATGTTGTATATTCTTTGAGTCCTATTAAAGAGGCCCTTAATCAAGCCCCGCTTGTATTGCAATGGACAGAAGCTATAGAAATTTAAATCTTGCTCCCTCCAATTCGGTTTCCTATAAACTGGCCGTCTCATAGTACCATCTTCCATTCAACTCAAAAGTATGTCTGAAAAGGACAATTGGTCATTATTTTCTGCTTCACGTGTCATTACTATGTCATTCTGTAACCACATTGAGCTTATCTAGTAACTGGGATACCTCGAACACTTTATCACATAACTAGTATATCATCCATGTATCTTCTGAACAAAGTCA
>NC_031502.1:40991510-41034477 GCF_000237925.1 Schistosoma mansoni
TCCTAGAGAATAACGTAACTATTATAGCATATTCCCCAGACAATTCCCATAAAAGGACAAATTCACACCTGAATAGCTCACAAGCCCTGCTTGTTTTTCATAATATCTCCCCATTTAGCCAAATCATCAATAAAGACCTTACTTTTCAAACGAATACCGACATAATCCTCATACAGGGCATCAATAAAAAGACGAAGCTTTTTCTTCATATCAGCATTCACAGAAATAGTCCTTAGCTCATCAATATTAATCGTTTGAAAGCGATTAAGCAAATAAATCACATTGGGATCCAAGCCATATCGCCCCTCATCCTCATGGTAGTGCTGCGGACAAAGAACACCTGAATACTTATGCGAAAAATCAAAGGGCAGATTGGTTCTATGGCAAAAAACACAATCATGAAAATTCATTCTCACCCCAAAACGATCCAAAATCTGGATCTCAAGGATATTCGTTAAAATGTCATAATCTAGCCCTTCTTCCATCAAATCAAGTGTCTTTTTCAAAAAAGCAAACAAATGAGGATCAGGCTCATTATCTGGAATAGCCGCATCAGCCAGAGCCAAGACATAACTAGCATAAGATAGCCTAAAAAAATCTTCATTAATGTGCCGATAAGCCTCCACCTGAGTCCTATTAAAGAGGCCCTTAATCAAGCCCCGCTTGTATTGCAATGGACAGAAGCTATAGAAATTTAAATCTTGCTCCCTCCAATTCGGTTTCCTATAAACTGGCCGTCTCATAGTACCATCTTCCATTCAACTCAAAAGTATGTCTGAAAAGGACAATTGGTCATTATTTTCTGCTTCACGTGTCATTACTATGTCATTCTGTAACCACATTGAGCTTATCTAGTAACTGGGATACCTCGAACACTTTATCACATAACTAGTATATCATCCATGTATCTTCTGAACAAAGTCACCTCGCTGATGAGCTCACTCCTCATATTTTCAACATATGACATAAATACATAAGCTAAGAGAGGCCCCAAAGGACTACCCATAGCAACACCATCAACTCGTTGAAAATATTCACCTTCAAACGTGAACTGGACATTTGGAGTACATAACAAAAGTAATTCTATCGACAGTGTTAACCGAATAGGAAAAAATGGAGAATTATTAAATGTGTGGTTACAAAGGAAGTCAACAGTCTTAGTAAACGGTACATTCGTAAAAAAAAAGTGTACATCCAAAAGAATACAAAGTCTTATTTTTAATAGTAATATCCCAAAGAAGATCAATTAATTTAAATGTATCTTTTAAGGAAAACTTACATAGTTTATTACGGATTGGGTTTAGCAATTTTACTAACCGTTTTGCTAGTTCGCATGTAGGTGAACCACCAATTTACATGTTTGTGCGGATATACATACATAGGAAGGAGTAATCGAGAATTGCAATCAAGGGTTATGGAACATGTGCTTAGATAGCTTCAAAACTAGTCTATGTCGAATGTTCTGATCAACGTGGGAAGTAGAAGACTATGTTCATCGATAGCAAAATCTAAAATTGAAATGAGGCACAGAATTGACATCAATACAGCTTTTATAACGTTGTATAGAAAGTCTCAAGGACGAATTCCCAGGTTTGTAGAAGTTTTCGCTATTCGTAAATTTAAACCCCCATTATGTGTACAAAAACAATTTGTCGTAACCTTGAATTTACCCTGATAATCCTTAAGTCATCTTACGGCCTAAGGTGATGCGACAATTCTCTGTTCTTCTTATACGATGTTAATTTTCTCTCTCCTTTATTACTTTGTTTACTTGGACCTTCATTTAATTGACATCACATTTTTCAGATCAACTCCGTATTCTCATTGCTGTATTGAGATCGTGTTTATGTTTCGTTTGAATATTAGACGATCTCCTTCTATAGTTTTAATAATCGTTGTTTCCTCGAAGAAAAGTATGTGTCCACCTATTAACTCAGTCTGCTTCATAACGCAATTACCTACCATTTAAAAATTTAGTGTTTTGTCTAAGCATCTAAGGAATCAGCCGATCATTGTTGTGATTTATGATACGCTACAGAATTCTAATTTATTGAACTTTTATATCCCCGAAACTCAAATGTCTACCGGTAAATATCTTGTTCGTGATACCTGTATTGTGAATATCATCGTTTTTGGCATTCATCAATAGTAGTTAATCTAACAGTAACGATGAAAATATTAAAATCTCAATCATTTATGCGTAACATTTCAGGATGGGTATCTTAGTTGTAGCCACATTAATGTTGCTTGAAATAATCGTAACGTTCTTGAAACATTTTTAATAACTCTTAAAATATTTGTTGACTAACTCAATAGATAGTTTTTGTTGTAACATCTTACAGTAGTATGTTACAACTATCGCCAGGTCTATGGTCACGAAACAAATTTCATTGTTTTCACACATAGGCTTTCCCAACTCATGTTGAATGAGTTTCAGACATCTCGATTTAGTAATTTCAACTGATCTACGCTTTACTGAATTCTGTGTGTAGGGAAACATACTACTTTACAAATGATAATTAGTTTAGAATGTTATTTTATTCAATTATAATCTTACACTTTATAGGACACATTTTTTGTTACTCACAATAATTTGACAAATTTCATTAGCATTTTTATTTTCATGGTTTGTCTTAGCATCACAACGAAAAACCATTCACATGTTTACAATATATGTATTCATATTCATTAAACAATTTTCTTATCGATAAATTCACTAATTTTGTTTACCCTAACTACATAAAACCGTAACATCTAGCTCATGTTGCGTAAGCTTAGGTTTGATGCTAAATATAATGTATGAAAATATATTATACTTATTGATATTTTGTGTTAGCTAAATTTTTCACACTCATATGAATATCATTTCTCGTTAAATAACATATTTTTGATCGTGATTATCATCGCGAATCGTCAATTTCGTGTTAATCATGAAGGACTAGACACTTGTTTCGCTTAAATCTGTGGTGCGATTGTAACCCCTGACATGAGTACGTGTCTAAACTCACCTTCAACTTTGGCAAATTCACTGATAAACTAATTTATTTATCAAGATAAAACACATTAGACTATGTTAGTGTGGTGCATATAAAAGTCAAGTGTGACATTCGATATGTATGTTATTCATATCTATAAAGTTGTGGGTTCGTTATTTGAATAACACAAGGTTACATAAGTGAATGTTGGTTTACAAACGGTTGGTTTTCCAGTGTTTGAACTAGGATTATCTTATCTTCACCGGATCATCCTGTTATTGAAATTATCAATGGTCTATAATGTACATTTGTTAAAATTACTTCCCCGGCTTTATTCAACATTGTGCAATTTTTATTTTAATCACAAGTTTTCTGTCAAGCACTTCATAGCCCATATCATTTTGAATTAAATATTTTGTACATCAATAACATTATATTCACTTCGTTTATATGGATGAATTAATTCAGTTGGTTAGTGATTTTGTCTTTTGAAATTTATTTATATTTGCTTTGACTATTAATTCCATGAAGAAACATTTCAATTTGTTTATTATTCTAGCGCAGTAGTTGTGTTGTTTTTACTGCTAGACTATTAGAGTATTACTTATTTGAATTGAATTCGTAACATAACTTAAAATATTAAATAATGAATAGATTCATTGAATAGATAGGGGGAAAAGTCAATTAAACTCAAAGCTAAGAACAGATTCTCTGTTTCTTTATTTACTAGTTATCAATCTGACCAGTAGTATTAGTCAATAAAGTAAATGAATGAAATTTCCAGTAATACTTACGTTCAATTTACAATTTATTAAAAAAACAAACACTATGCATGTCACTTGATCTGATTATAGATAATAAAAGACTACCCGACCGTTCCTACTACCCTGATATGGTGATCGGACTTGCCTATAGTGATGAACCAATCGGGCTACACTAGCTGGGACAATCGTTCCTCAAGATCCTGCCGTGCCAGGCAGGTCTGTTGGAGAATGGTAAGACTAAAAACAGCAGACCCAAGGACGAAGTCATACTGCTGACTGTACAGAGGTGTGACAGCAATAAGATATTTCCCTCAGACAACCAGCATAACAGCGATGCTGCCTTCTCACAAAGGAGGGGTGGGATTATAAAAGATCTACAGTAAAAGTTTTACTCCTCACCTTATCCCCCGGATTTCCGTCTCTTATGGTGAGGTCTCAACAAGTACGGAGCTAACACAAAAGGTTCGTGTCCCCCTCCTCAATCAGATATCCCTTGGGCACTGTGGTCAAACTATCAGATCACTAAGACCAACTCTAGCCTAATTTCTTTTTCAGATACCTCTAGAAGAACCCTTCTGTGGTGTGGGCAATGCGGAAGTGATAACCGCCTTCATACCTTTAACAGCACTTAAAACTGAATAATAGAATAATTAAATGATGTAGAATCGTAAAAAACAATAATACTAAGTTGATTCGGCTAGTTTTAATGGTACAGAAAATGTATCTTTGAAATATAAGATTATAGTATTTCCATGTCATCTTATCATTGTTATATATCTATGTCTGTTACTACTTTTCATTCATAAAGTATGCTTGTAAATTAACGGAAGAACATGTCATCAGGAATATAGTACTTTCAGTTTCTTTAAAACTGATCCCGTAGCTCATATTTTATGTCCTGGTCATTGAAATAATTATTACTTTAACTATATTAGGGATTTATTCAATTTACTTATTTTAACTGTTTTTTTTCCTACGTAGTTTACAATATACGTATAATCGTTTTACATTTCACAAAATTAAATAGACTAGTTGGTGTGTTACAGAATGCCAAATTTCGATTGCTGTATATTGGTATTTCAGACTAATGATAAACAATGTACCGTACTTGGGTGTTCACACTCGTCAACGAAGCTTTCAGAGTCGCATTGTTTGTGATGCCTTTCTCTTCTATCACTGTGTGTAGAAGTATATTCGGGGATATTTAGGTCAACAGAAGTTACGGGTATTTATTTTAAATGTAGACAATATCATAATGCGATGTTCAAAATAAAACCACGGCAATGACGTTTCAAATTCATTTCAACTGTAAACAAATGAGGTAGTACATAAATAAATATAATTAGAGCAATAAATTAATGACCTTTATGGTGTCGCTTGTACGCCTACGTGAATTTGTTTTTACTTTTGGATAAATATTCATGTTTCAGACACGTGATCAACATGTAATTTTTTGTCTTTCTAGTAGTTTTATGCTTACCATAATTGATTGTGAGCATCTATACATCTACGTTTTATTCGTCCCCTTTTTAATCCTATTTATGTACTTTTATATGTGCTCTCCCAGTGAGTACGTTTGTCTATCATTTTTTCCTTGTACATTTGTATGTAAACTGATTTGATGATTTGTATTTTAAGTTCGCATGTTACCAGTCCCAAAGCTTCAACTATCTACTCTGCAATTATGCTTTGCCCGTGGATAGCGTCTCGGCTAATCTAAACTTGTTAAAATTGGTAACATTTACTAATTTATACTTTCTCGAATCTTATCTTCAGTGCCTAGTCTTTCTTATTACAACTGATACTGTTACTACCTCTGCTATTCTGGAATTTAGCCCGACAATTTCATCTCTCTGTACCTGCTTAGGTTTGGGCACCAGGGTAGTATCACAGCCTTCACACAAATCACTGATAACTACTACTGGCCTCATTGTTATTGTGTAGCGCATATGTATTTGGTGCCCCCTTGTACCAATGTTTGTATTCAAATTAATAGTATATAAATAAATCTCTCTGTGCTAACGGGCTATGGCAATTTGAACCGATGTACATACATGCTAGGTTCTACATCGCGACTGACTGACTATTATATGGCACATAATCGCTTAGTATATCGCTTAAATGTCAAATCTCTGTTTTTATTGTTCTTTAATCAATAAGAATAAACATGCATTGTTTGTAATCTGTGTGTAAACGCCTGCTCAACATGTGACTATAGTAACTATTCGTATAGAACACGTTCTTATGTTAGTCATTAGGACTCTCCTGTCTTTGGTTTGCTCGTTTTTCTCCTTTGATTTCCTATTGACAATCTTTTATCTATGCAGTACATCAAAAGAATTGTTTTGATTACATTTATGGGCGTTTCGATCATTATTCATTTCCTATCGGAATAAATGAAAAAGAAAACAGTGATCAAGAAAGTAATTATTCAGTGATGTTTTTAATTAATTATAATTTGTTAACTAAATTGATGGTGGTTTCTGTAATCATTTAATATAAATTAAGCAATCTTTACGGATTATGAAGCTTAGTTTATGTTATCCCCTGTGAAACAGTTGTGGCATTGTTTACCGGTAGACATGTCGTTTCAGCGCTACGTAACAAGTATCCGATCTTCTGTGATCTCCAATATTTATTTATGTAACAAGAAATAAAGTTAATGAAAATAACTCAATAACTAAGTACAGTTTCTTAGGATTCAGCTTTAAGTCACATTTTGTTTTTTGATGGTTAGTATAACGTGACCCTTATGATTCCGTGCGGTTTTGTTATATCTGTCCCATTTGTGATTCATTGAAATTTCGGAAATCACATCATGATTAAAGAGTTGTCTTGTTCGCTCAGATACTTAATTTACTACTGGTTTGTTTAAATTTTCATACAAACTCTATCTGCCACGTCTTCAGTACTACTGGGGAGATCCAGAAAACTCGAAAAAATAAAAAAGGCTCTGAAAACATTGAGAAGCATCTTATCCAATTAGCATTCACTAGAAGTTTTGCCAAAAACATATAGCAAGAGAAAATTCACATGTCGAGTTCCTGATTGGATGATTACCTATACTGCTACTATGTTTAGTAGCGTTCCAGAATTTTCCGGAAACCAAAGGTCATCTGAAATACTGTGAAACCCCACGGTTTTCTGTACATGAACGAACCTTTGGAGTAAAGCGTTTCTTCCATATTCCGCGCCTTTTCTCTGGTGTTCAAGTCGTTGTGTAGATTTAGCGTGGGGGCAACTAGAAGAGCTTAGGAACCCAATCTATCGTTCAATTAGAAGACCTATCAAGCATCTAGTTGTGACTAGATTTAGATACCAAGCTTATTGTAGCTTCTAACTCACAGTATGAATAATAAATTTTCAGTGAAATTATCGATAAAGTTATCACGAAAATAATATGCCCTTTTGAAGATATCTTAGATTAATTCCCCCCAAGATAACATGTACAGCTTTACTTAATTACCACGTGTTTTTCTTATTACCTAAAAGTAATACCATTCTCTATTTGATTTACCTGTCAAGTAAGTATTTAGCCATGCTGTGCTTTATTATTGTTTTATAAATTCACAGCAGGGTGAAAACTCGATTTCAGTCCTCGTTTACTGTCCATAGTTCTTATAATCTGGTTGTTTATTTATGATGGTACTAGTTGACTTGTTTCTATGATTAAAATTTTCTTTACAAGATGAATTATAGTATTTAGTAGTTGGCAAACTAGTTTTCCTGTCTCTCTATGTTTGTGTTGGATTTTCTTTTAGTAGGGTTAACTTATAAGTAATGTCGTTTACAGTCATACACTTTTAAAATTTTCGTATCTATAAAGCAAGAGAGTCGTATTTAGACTATTAACTATTATACTAGAAATGAATTTAACGAAGGAAACATCTTTTAGGCTATTAGAAATAAAAAGTAGTGAATCCCTGAACACTAAAATTCTGGAATTCTATAAAAATACCTAGCATAAATTTGACAGTCTCAATGGGAACCCATGATCTGTGTAATCATCTAAATAAGAAGTCAGTAACTCACCCATTATCTTGACTGAAGATCTCACAAATAAATTACAATTTCAAACGTTGAATTCGGACTGTAAGACCTGGATTTATTGAATTTGAACCCGTTTATTACTGTGTGAGATGAAACGGCCGTACAGTACTATCTGGTACTAATTTATATTTCGATCGTTGTGAGTTAGTAACAAAAATTGTTGTCAAATGTAAGTATCTGTTTTTGTGTTACTGATATAGATAAGTGTGTATATGTGTGGGAGGTACCAGATACTGATCAGAAAATTCATTACTCCATAGGTTAGAGTGTTGTATGCCACAGATTCATACTATTATGACGTAATATACTAATTTGAATCTCGGGTAATTTCAGTGCAAATAAACTTGAAGAGATTTACCGAACCTTCGTAGGATAATCTTATTTTATTAGACACATACTTATTGAAATCATAAGCTTCAATAATTTTTCTCATGCTGTAATTTAGTTTTATACTTCTGGTCAGCATCATTTATTAATCGATGAGTTTGTTAAATGTAATCACGTTGGTTTTCCGTCAGAATATATATTTTCACATGACATCTTGGGGGAAAAAAGATAAAATTTCAAGTAAACCAAGTCGTCTCACCTATTCCTTACATTGTCTATGTATAGGCGAATGTCCGGCGCTTTAACCGGGTTGGTGGACACGAAAAAGTCCACCTAGGGGAGTTGGAAAACCCTGATTCCAAACCAATGGTGCACATGGGCTCCAGTATCCCAAGGGAACAAATGGCGTACGAATCAATCGTTGATCACCGGCTACCATGGGACTGCATCTCTTTACGATGCTCCACTGCCTTGTGGATCAGATCTTTCGGTCAAAGGCTCCGGGTGTGGGCCCCTAAGAAAACCACCTGCTTCAGTTCGGGCACCTTGGCAGTGTCACAACCCTCAAGCAAATCGAATATGATTTGTGAGGCGCATATGTATCTGGTGCTTCCTTGTACCAATATTTATGTGTTTAAATAAATAAAAAAATAAACTATGTATAGGTCTACAGAACCGTACACATTTATCTAATGTTAGTTGTCTAGGTATGAATCTATCTACTATTGCAAAAGTAATACTAAAATCTTATACATAGTTACATATTCTTCTGTTGTTCATCTTTTTGTAATGTTACGCGTGTTTATTGCTTCACTAGAGCTATTTGATGGAACGGGTATACATTTCTGGTAGGTTTCATGTTAACTGATCATTTGTATACAACTAGGTTGTTTAAAACACCTTTTTTAAAAAAAAATCAGTGATGTATATTGTATATCCTAACAGTTAAAGTCTACTTAAGCTACCAAGATGATTTCTGTTACAAAATTGCTACATGTACCTTTTTGTACACATAATCATTTTCCCATATCAGTATCGAAATTCAAGCAATTCACGTATTTGAATTTTTGATATGTATGTATCCGTTTTACTTACAAAGTAAGAATTTTGACTGGATATTTTCTTTCGTTGTATTTTGATTGTGAATGATTCATTGACATAACTGTATCCTTCTATATCAAGTAATTGTATAATAAAAGTTTAATTTAAGCTGGAGATGTTTCGTTTGCTTCATGTGTTTTGATGATATATATATATATATATATCATAAATGGAATGCTGTAAAGGAAGAACCGTCCTATATTCAGTGTTTAAAAAGAATCGTAGTATTACATGGACTTATCGTACAGATAATAATTTTTTCGTATGTTTGAAGTAACTTCATAAAACTGTATGCTCTTAAACTGTTAGTTTGAAATTAATTTCTAACTCTCAAAGTACTTTTCGAAATTTTATTGTCTCTTATTTCACTATTAATCTTTTCTTTGCCTGTCAAATCATAAGATATTAAATATACATTGTTCACATTGAACAAGTTGTTTAATTGCCTATATTTATAAGTGCATACACTAGTTTCTATGTTGCTTTGATTATCAGTCACCATCACCATATTTTGTTCCTTTTTATTATCTTTTTTTATTCTTTCTTTACTTCTGTTATTCCATATACCTTTACTCATTTTGTGTGTTTATTGCCGTTTAAAAATGTTTATATGATTGTTTCCCTTTTATTTTATAGTGATGTATGATGAATATCCATTCGCCGCTTAAGTGTGTGTTTGTGCGTACATGTGTGTGTATCATAACTTTTTAAGGAGTTGTAAGACACCGTAAATTACAAGTGATTGCCTTGTTTTTTTATTTCTTGAAAATGAGAATATCTGCTGTCTTGTTATGCATCATTTTCGCTTCCCCTCCACAGATTCTCAATTTTTGTTCGGTACAAAATATAAACTACCTGTGTATGTACACGGATACAGAATGAATGTGAGGATATATATATATATATATCAGTAGTATAGTCAGCACTTGATGTACGATGTATTTACAAATTATGATAGTGATTGGGGCTGGTGGTTGTATTGCTGACTAGATGAAGGTAGTATGTGTTGGAAGAAGTACTTATTCTTGTTTATGATGTTTCCAACTTATTGATAATTGTTCGTAATTATTTATAGTCACCATCATCATTTTTAGTGTTTATCGTTGTGTGAAAATAACTGTTATATTTTCCTTCACAGTATTATATGTCCACGCTGATTTTAGTTCCGAAAAAGTGGGATACTTTTCTGTTGTAACGATTTTTTTCTTTCATATTGATTGTTCACAAATTTAGTGTGTGTTCAGTCATTGGTTATAAAAACTTTTGAAAATGGATGTATATATTGCGAATAAATATTTCTGTTCAGTTAGTTCGTAAAGGTTTATGTACCCGCTTTTTACTGCTCAATGTATGTACGGTATGGTATCAACCATTTTCGGACATTTAGTAAATGAATGCTGCACATAAGGTCATAATGTTCACTGTGCGTTTCATTTCAAGCTCTTTCTTTTTTTATTCGTCATCTTGGGATTCTCTGCAGTATTGTGTCCATAACAGACAAATATTGATAACTTTAGAGACTGGGAGTTAAATCCCTCGTAAAAATTGTGTAACCTACTGAATGAACTGGGAAACGCTTGAAAATTCGAGTTATTACATTTTACTCGGAGGTTGGAAAACGGTTGTATAACCTTACACATTGGTTATACTTCTCTAATCATTCGTCATTATTTTCGTTAAAAACTTTCAAATCCATGAAAGTTGTTATATTACACAATCACTCGACTTGGTATTGGTTTTAATGTAATTGTGAAACTCATGTATTGGTGCAACGGTATGATAGAAAGCCAAGTGAAAATAAACAATTCTTTCTTTTTCTTAATGTTTAAATGAAAAGTTTTACTTCAGACAGAATTTTAATAGTTTCCTAGTATTTTTATCAATCTGCGTGTAAATGTTTTTGCTATGTTACTAAAAGAACATGGTAGATATAATTAAGCTAGAAATGTTTGTTGAACTGATTTTCTATGCTCATTTTTAGCTTTCAATTTATTTGTTATTCCAGTTAGACTAATATATCTATTGTTCACTGAAGAACTATACGCAATCGCATAATTAATTTACTTACTTACTTACTTACGCCTGTTACTCCCAATGGAGCATAGGCTGCCGACCAGCTTTCTCCAACCCACTCTGTCCTGGGCCTTCTTTTCTAGTTGTATCCAGTTCTTGTTCATTCTTCTCATGTCTGTCTCAATTTCTCGGCGTAATGTGTTCTTTGGTCTTCCTCTTCTCCTTTGACCTTCAGGATTCCATGTGAGGGCTTGTCTTGTGACACAATTGGGTGATTTCCTCAAAGTGTGCCCAATCCACTTCCAGCGCTTCTTCCTGATTTCTTCCTCCGCTGGAATCTGGTTTGTTGTCTCCCACAGTAACTTGTTGCTGATAGTGTCTGGCCATCGGATCCGAAGTATCTTGCGTAGACAGCTGTTAATAAACACTTGTATCTTCTGGATAATGGCTTTCGTAGTTCTCCACGTCTCTGCCCCATACAGAAGAACTGTCTTGACATTTGTATTGAAAATTCTAACCTTGGTGTTGGTTGACAATTGTTTTGAGCTCCAGATGTTTTTCAGCTGTAGGTATGCTGCTCTTGCTTTGCCGATCCGCGCCCTCACATCTGCATCTGATCCACCGTGTTCATCAATGATGCTGCCCAGATATGTAAAGATTTCCACATCCTCCAAAGCTTCTCCGTCAAGTGTAATTGGATTGGTGCATATTGTATTGTATCGGAGAGTCTTGCTTTTCCCTTTGTTTATATTGAGACCTACTGCTGCTGAGGCTGCTGCTACACTGGTCGTTTTCTCCTGCATTTGTTGTTGCGTTTGTGATAGAAGAGCCAGATCATCCGCGAAGTCTAAATTGTCAAGCTGCATCCTGCCTGTCCACTGTATCCCGTGCATTCCTCCAGATGTTGACGTCTTCATAATCCAGTCGATCACCAGGAGAAAGAGAAAGGGTGAGAGTAGGCAACCTTGCCTAACACCGGTCTTTACCTCGAACGAGTCGGTGAGTTGTCCTCCGTGGACGATTTGGCAGTTTAGTCCATCATAGGAGTTCCGTATGATGTTGACTATCTTCTCAGGCACGCCGTAGTGTCGAAGAAGCTTCCATAGTGTCGTCCTGTCCACGCTATCAAATGCCTTCTCGTAGTCGATGAAGTTGATGTACAGTGATGAATTCCATTCGATTGATTGTTCCACAATGATACGTAGAGTTGCGATTTGATCTGTGCACGATCTATCCTTACGAAATCCAGCTTGTTGATCTCGAAGTTGAGCGTCCACGGAATCCTTCATCCTGTTTAACAATACTCTGTTGAAGACTTTTCCTGGTATTGAGAGGAGAGTGATGCCCCTGTAGTTGTCGCACTTGCTCAGATCGCCTTTCTTTGGTATCTTGATGAGAAGTCCTTCTTTCCAGTCTGTTGGTACATGTTCTTCGTCCCAAATCTTACTGAAGAGGATGTGGAGTATCTTGGCAGTTGCTGTTACATTTGCTTTCAGTGCCTCTGCCGGGATGTTGTCTGGTCCCGCTGCTTTGCCACTCTTGATTTGTCTAATGGCCATGCTGATCTCTTCAATTGTTGGTGGGCCAATATCGATTGGGAGGTCTGTGGGTGCTGCTTCGATGTTGGGTGGGTTCAGTAGAGCTGGTCGATTCAAGAGTTCTTTGAAGTGTTCTACCCACCTGTTTCGTTGTTCTTCAATGTCGGTGATTACTTTTCCTTCCAAGTTTTTCACTGGTCATTCTGGCTTACGGTAATTTCCAGCAAGTTTATTTGTTGTATCATACAGTTGTCTCATGTTTCCCTCTCTTGCAGCCTTTTCCGCTGTCATCGCTAAATCTTCCACATATTTACGTTTGTCTGTTCTGATGCTCCTCTTCACTTGCTTGTTTGCCTCTGTGTATTCGGCTTGTGCCTTGGCTTTTTCCGCTCTGGTTCGGCTGATATTGATTGCTGCCTTCTTGTTCCTCCTTGCTTCAATCTTATCCAGTGTACCAACAGTGATCCATTCCTTGTGATGGTGCTTCTTTTGGCCCAGAACGTCTTGACACGTTGAAACGATTGCCTCCTTGATACCTTTCCAGTTGCTCTCCATGGTAGTTCCCTCTCCATTGAGTAGATCATGAAAGGCCTGGAACCTGTTGCTGAGGGCTATGTTGAATTTGTTGAGTTTGTCAGCATCTCGAAGAAAGGCCGTGTTAAACTTTTGTGATGTTGTCCGCGCCATTGTCCAGTGCTTCTTGAGTTTTAGTTTCATCTTGGCGACCAGCAAATGGTGATCGGATGCTATATCAGCTCCTCTTCTGGTTCTCACATCCTCCATCGTCCTCCTGAACTTTTTGTTGATGCAGACATGGTCGATTTGATTTTGTGTAGTGTGATCCGGTGAAATCCAAGTGGCTTTGTGTATGTTTTTGTGTGGGAATATGGTGCCACCTATGACCAGTTTATTGAAGGCACATAGGTTTGCAAATCTCTCACCGTTTTCGTTCCTTCCTCCCAGTCCATGTTGTCCCATGACGTCTTCGTATCCAGTGTTGTCCTTTCCAACCTTGGCATTGAAATCTCCCATTAGAATGGTCAGGTCCTTGGTTGGGCACTTCTCGAAGATTGACTGCAGCCTATCGTAGAATTGGTCTTTAGCGTCTTCATCGTAGTCGTTGGTCGGCGCATAGCATTGGATGATGTTCATTGTAATGCCCTCTCTCTTTGTTTTCAAGGAGGCTTTGATGATCCTCGGTCCATGAGATTCCCATCCTATAAGTGCATTTTGTGCTTTTCTAGACAGCATCAGTGCCACTCCTTGTGTATGTGGGGCATTTTCTTCTTCATGACCGGAGTATAACAGAAGTTCCCCTGAAGACAGTCGTTGTTGTCCAACCTGCGTCCAATGTGTTTCACTGATTCCAAGCACTTCCAGGTTGTATTTCCTCATTTCCGCAGAAATTTGGAAGACTCTGCCGGTCTCCTACATTGTCCGGACATTCCATGTACCTATAAAAATTGTCGCTCTGGTTGTAAGAAGGTGCATCGGCCTCATGACTTCCGAAGGAACTCGGCTTTCATCATGAGACGTCATTTTTCCTTCTACTCCCAGGGCAGAGTTTGAATGGTTTGAATGATTTTTTCTGGTTAGCGTTTTTTTAGCGAGTTGATTTTCTACGGGATGGGGTCGCTAACCCCATGCCCAACCCTCCTCCTTTACCCGGGCTTGGGACCGGCAGTAGCCCCTGGAGGAGCTACAGGCGGAGTTCGCATAATTAATTAGCACTCTTTAATTCAAATTTTTGTGAATGTTAGACAAGTATCCTTTTGCTTACCAAGCGTAGATTTTGCAATCTATTTATGTTCTGTGTAACTACTTCTGAAAATTTCCTCTCTTTATTTAAATCACATTCCCAACGGTCACCCATTATTAACCGTATTGTTTTCAAGCTATGGTTAATTAGTTTTATCGCTTGATTTTAAATAATTACGCTGCTGATTTGTATGTTTGTCCGCCTACCAAAGTAAGTACAATAACTATCATTCACTTGGTGGTTTTACTCGTGGTACAATAAAAGTCCCCGGAATCTCTCAGGAGAGTGTGAGATTTCACGATTTAGATATTAAATTTCAGTTAGAATTGACCACCAAAACTATCGTGTTGTAGAGTTGCCCTTTTGTTTTGAATGATAAGAATAAGTAAGAAAATAATGAGGGCTTTGAGTGGTGTTGATGGTGTCTTCTTTATTTGTCTACTCTTGTCTCATTCATGCTTATACCTTACCTTCTCTTTGTGACCTATACTGTATATTCTACTTATTTCTTTTCACTTATTAGTAGTTAGATAATACCATTAGGAGAATCACAGTTCACTATCCATTAAAGAAGACTAGACATTAATTATCCAGAGGATAACTAATTTGAATTTACACATTAATGTTCGTCTGTACTCATGTTATGACTAATTCTTAGCAATTCTTGCTTCCCTTATCACTCACCGGTTCACTCGCCATACTTATATTTCAGGAACCTCACGTTCCTTATGCGATGGTTATAAAGTATGAGTAGAATAATTCAAACAAGAGATTAAGTTGACACTGTTAATCGACAGAACACTAACCACTAGCTTCTCAAAAAAATATTATGAACATAATCTCTGCCAATTTTTAAATAATATTGGTTCAACATTTAACGAAATAATTGATTATAATACACAAACAATCGTACATTTAAATTCATGTTTTCTCTTGTTTTAAATTTATACGGAATTTTTGTACATGTTCAACATTCTTAAACAACCAACCCACAGTGGTACACTTTTGGGCAGAAAGCAACCAGAAATTTCATTTTTGTTTAGATTAAGATTAAAGTAAATATTGAACAATAATTTGAACCTATCACGTTAAACAGAAAAATGTCCTAACCACTTACTATCATTAATTAAAAGTAAAGAAGAAACAATAAAATTTGTTCAATTATAAATGAATTATTAACTACTTATTGAATTTTTGCTCTTGAATTTCCAAATTTGTCTTTCGAACTCAATAAGCTACAGTATGTACACTTTTTTGATCAGCTACCTGGGAAAATAACACATTATATATATTTTTTCATCTCAACCAGGATGATGAAGTACCATCATCTTTACACCATTTATACCAGAGAAAGCATTAAGTTGTCCCATAGGAGCTACATGTTTTTTTAAATATTCACTATAATTGAAATATTAAATTATAGGACTAACGTTTATCCACTTGAAGTTTTAATGTATCGAAGAATGATCTTCACGAGCTAAAACGTATGAAAATATGAAGTACTAAAATGTAGCATCTTTATGATTTGAACCTTAGCGACAGTATACACATAGAATACTACTTTTTGGAGACCAAGAATTTAAAGTCAGCTAGTTTTAGAATCAGTGTATAATATAGAGATGATATTGTTTGAATAGACTTTACTTGGAAAAATTTGATAAACTAGTTCATACGTTACTTGGTTATTCATCTGACTGCATATACACGTACTTTTCAGTTCTATTTAGAATAAGAATTCTGATGGTACCTATTTATTTCATATTTTCATTGTTTATCCAGTTCGTCTGATAAATACCACAGATTAGTTATGTATGTGAATTAACTTAATCTAATATATTTTTCAACTTATCCGTTATAGCTAAATTAATTTTATTTAACCGTGAAAAAACAATATATGGAAATCCATTCATCATTTTCGCACGTTCACATGCCAGAAGTTCCAAGTACTTTTTTTACTAGTTTATTGTTTCTCTATCTTTGAAAGGTACCGTAGATTATTCTACTTTTAAAGTGAATAACCATGTATTTCCATCTCTTTGAAGGTTTACTTAAAGTTACACAACCGTAATGGAAAATGTTGTGTGTATTTGATCGACCAGTAGTGATTCTCACAGTGAAAAACATTGATGGCGGTTTGTAATTTGATTGTATGAAAAAGAAACATCTCTTCAAATAAAATATCGATTTTTCTCATTAATAATGACAATTAACATTGCCGGGAAAATTTATGTTCCTCAATTATTTAAAAGTGAATCATCATCAGAACTTCTAATCCCTAAAATTGGATTACCTTACTAATCTTTTGTGATATTGAATACTTTGAAAAATTAAGCTCTCTCCATTGTTGATAGCAGCTAACTAACCATTTAGACTGAGGAATAACTGTATGTATACTTAAATTCTGGAATCAAACGAGTTCAACAGTACCGATCCCTTCGTTATTCAACGTTTTTAATAGTTGAGATCATGAATCAATTGAAGCTAGATCACTATGAAAAACCTGGAAGCACTGGACGGCCATTTCGTCCTATTGTGGGACTTCTCATCAATGCACAATCCCGCCTCGCGAGATTCGAACCAAGGACCTATCAGTTTCGCGCGCGAGCGCTAAACCTCTAGACCACTGAGCGGCATCCATACATCTTTGGAACTCATTTTATGATACACATAAGATGTACATTTATGTACTTATTTTTCTTGATTTTCGCTGACTTTGAATTGTGACAATTTGAATCGATGTGCTTCCTTGGTTTGTTTGAGACTTTCTAACAGTTCTGATATCCATGAGTCTATTCTCTGACTGGAATTAAAATATCCCAGGCTTGTACTATTTAGTTGCTATTGGTGATGTAAATAATATGTAGAGTTGTTGTCATTTTGTACCCTCCCCCCAAATGTTCTAATTTGTTTCGTGTGAATGAGAATTGAAAAACTAAAACAAACATGTAATGTTTTGTATCTCAATCAGCTATTTTTGATGAGTTCATTATTAGAAATGACTTTTAAAGTCAGCAATAGCATGTAAAATGCTTATAACTGTCATAAGACAATACTTAGCATTCGATAGGTCACAGAAGCTCTTTCAATAAGCGTGAAATAATATGGAACTTCTTATTGTGTAATTTAGTTGTTGAATTCGTGAGTCTATTTAAGCTAGGCCACCATTGAAACCTGGAAGCACTGGACGGCCGTTTCGTTCTAGTATGGAACTCCCCAGCACTGCGCATCTGCAATCCCGCACGCGAGACTCGAATCCAGGACCTTTGGTCTTGTGTGAAAACGCCTAACATCTGGACCACTGATCCGGCATCCAACCAACTACAATCTCCACAAACCCCATTCTGATAATTCTTATTTGTGTTGGTTTTGAAGTCTGCATCAGTTCTCATGTCAAGTGCTCTAACGACCTGTTTTCTATATGCTGATCAGGTTCTTTTTTTCGTAGATTTACTAGGTATGATACTTTCTATTTCTGACTAAACTACACTTTGGTATATCGAATGAATTTATGTTTGGACTTGGTTTCATAGATATCGGAGAACTTTTTATCACTGGTAATTAGTTTTATATTTTGAATGTTCTAGTAATGTATGATTTTACTTGCATATACTTTACAAACAGTTTTCAATACGAGGAAGTATTTTGATTGTAACAATGAAGTGTAGAAAATAGGAAAGAAATAAACTTCATCTTGTAAATGGGGTTATCGTTCGGTTACTTTCAATTTGGTCTGTAATATGTAACTTTTACTTATCTCACCTACTTATAAGTAGTGTAATGTCAAGTGTGAATTTTACGAGCTTGCTTTCAATGTAGAGACAGTCGTTAAGCTCAATGATTTCTTGCTACATTTATCGATTATGACATTGATACTCGATAATTTATAACTCTCATATTAAAATTCACCTTTTATTTAAGTTGTCTCCATTGATTTTGCAAATTCAATTATGTAGGCACTTAATGAATTTAATAGTCCTTTTTTGTTTTGTGATAAGTAACTTATTTGTAAGCAGCATACACCCTAAGAATGGGTGTTGAGTCGATTAGTGTGTTTGTTATACAACATAAGATAACCAAAAAAATTATACTTTAACTTAATAATGTATGTTTACATAATCCTTGATGAAGTCGATCGAAACTTCCCAGGTTAGGATGTTAACGCAATGTAGATAATTTGTTAAGTTTTAGTTCAGAACATTTCACTCACTTGGCTGTAATTATATTACCTCAATCTATATTTTATTATGTCCGATGAAAATGTTTTTGCAGACGTCATCAGGTAAACTAATCTTGTGTATTATGAAGCGATCCATAATTGTCTTTAACTATTAGGCATTTATTTTTTGAACTTCGTAAATTCAGAGTGGTTTCATTTTTTGGTGCCAAAAATGTGTAAATATGAAGGCCTTCCCGTCTTAAAGGTTGCTTGAGTACAGAAATCAATCATATATTTATAAATGTCGCGAAACCAGTTTACATTAATGATGATCAAAATGCGAAATATTTAAACCTTCTTAGGTATGTTTGGTTTTGTACACAGTGTAATCGGACTGAAACAATCAAATGGATGTAAGACGATTGCTTAGCAAGTGCATGATGCTATTTGAACGCCAATTTTGTTTAGTTTCACTGAACGTATTTTAATTATCAAGCTAATGGAGACTGTGTAGAGATCAAAATTATTTTTGGCAGTGCTACGTGATTCAGTTAAATATCTCAATATCCTGCAGTTGTCTCCAGACAATCCACCATAAATAGATGTCTAAATGGACCGATTTCCGAGAATACCTTTCCATGCAGTGAAGGTCGATCAACTACGTTGTCAGCGGCTAACCAAACCAGACAGTCAACGGGACAATAAGATATCCGCAATTAAGTCTTCTAGCCCTGAAAATTTGACAATAGAACGTATTAGTGTTCGAAACCGAATCTACTTTCGTACCATATATTTTCTCTATACACCTAGTTCATCGCTAATTTATTTGGTTTGATGTGTGGAATTGCGGATGTATTTGATTTAGTCGAATTTCAAACTGTTGTAAATAGTCATTGAAGATTTTTAATTTTGGACATTATAATTTTCATTTATGTAAATATCTATAAGCTGTGGATTAATTTTTTTTAAATTCTAGAACAGAGAATATGTAGCACATGCAGGAGCTAGATTCCCTATAAAGTGGACATCGCCTGAAGCAGCTAATTATTCACGTTTTACCATAAAGTCTGACGTGTGGTCTTTTGGTATTCTGTTGACTGAAATAGTCACATATGGTCGTTCCCCTTACCCAGGAATGCATAATGCAGAAGTGCTCAGACAAGTGGATGCTGGATACCGCATGTCGAAACCACCCGGTTGCCCACCAGAACTATACGATCTTATGCTAGAATGTTGGGCAGCTGATGAAAATAAACGACCATCTTTTGCAACAATTCACTTTCGTTTGGAACAGTTCTGTGAAGATGAGCAACCAGCTTACAGAAATGCAAATACCAACATCCATAGTCATCCTAATGGAAGTTCAATGGTAGTTTTGCAGAATAAACAAAATCCCTCCTCTGGAGCCTACCACAACCACATCGAGATTTCCGTATCACCATAACTTTTAGATTCTTGGTATAGTGACAAGTCAATTTCTGATTTTAATGATAATGACCGCGGTGATTCGGCACCTACAACTTTGTTTCCATCAAATCATGTAAATTCAATTCCATCTACCTGTAAATATGAATACAAAATATTGATTTTCAAGTATAGGGACTATAATGTATGACAGACTAGTCATGAAAATCGGAACCAACGTAACAGCTTCCGCTCAAACCAATATGTACTTCTATTTGTTGATAGTTCTTTCTAATTATTGTAGAAATTATTTTGTACCACTTTATCTTTATCCTTCCCTGATCTAACGAATTGTCAACTTTTTCTTTGGCCATTTGCTTGTTCTCTATGCTAAAGCCTAGGTTTTTTTACTCAGTCTCTTCTATGAATAAATCAATATTACGATCCTTCAAGTGTTTATTGATACAGTGACCCTAAATATATACTATAAAGTACTATTTGCCCTGGTATCGTTGAGAGTGGGGAGAGTCCGCTCTCCCTCTTCAAATGCTCTCACGTGTATGTAGCCTCTGACAGGGTAGTCACACTCACTGCCTTCTCGTGGCGGGGGTGTTGCTTACGAAATCGAGAGTACGTAAAGCGGATGTCCGGCGCTCTAACCGGGTTGGTGGACACGAAAAAGTCCACCTAGGGGAGTTGGAAAACCCTGATTCCAAACCAATAGTGCACATGGGCTCCAGTATCCTGAGGGAACAAATGGCGTGCGAATCAATCGTTGATCACCGGCTACCATGGGACTGCATCTCCTCACGATGCTCCATAGCCTTGTGGATCAGATCTTTCGGTCAAAGGCTCCGGGTGTGGGCCCCTAAGAAAACCACCTGCTTCGGTTTGGGCACTCGGGCAGTATTACAGCCCTCACACAAATCAAATGAGATTTGTGTGACGCATATGTATCTGGTGAACCTTTGTACCAATATTTATGTGTTCAAATAAATAATTTGCAATAGTAAAGGGGCTATCTTGGAGTTATCAGATGTTTTCCACTGTGCCAAATAGCATAAAATTCATGACTACGCGATCTGGGTATCTTACGGGTACCACCGACCGACATAATTTGAACAATCATCGAGAACCTGAAAGCACTAGGCAGCCGCCTTATCCTGGCATGAAACTCAGGAGTGGACATTCATGACTCCGCAACGGGAGGACGAACCGAGACCCTTTGGTCTTGCGCATGACCTATAGCCCACTGAGCTAGTATTCAATGGTTAGTTCATCTTTATCAAACCCGCGATAATCTTTCGAAGGCCAATGATCCAGAGCAAGGGAAGTTTCATCCTCAAAAGTACGTGATTCTAAACTTCTATGAGGTACAGTCGTTAAAGTTGTTGCTAACTGGTTGATACTTAATAAACAGCGAGTGACATGTGCTGAAACCCAACAAATATGTTTTATTTTATTTAAACACATAAATATTGGTACAAGGAAGCACCAGATACATATGCGCCATACAAATCTCATTCGATTTGTGTGAGGGCTGTAATACTGCCAAGGTGCCCGAACTGAAGCAGGTGGTTTTCTTAGGGGCCCACACCCGGAGCCTTTGACCGAAAGATCTGATCCACAAGGCAGTGGAGCATCGTAAAGAGATGCAGTCCCATGGTAGCCGGTGATCAACGATTGATTCGTACGCCATTTGTTCCCTCGGGATACTGGAGCCCATGTGCACCATTGGTTTGGAATCAGGGTTTTCCAACTCCCCTAGGTGGACTATCCGTGTCCACCAACCCGGTTAGAGCGCCGGACATTCGCTTTTCGTCCTCTCAATTTCGTAAGCAACACCCCCGCCACGAGAAGGCAGTGAGTGTGACTTCCCTGGCAGAGGCTATATATTCGCTGGCCATGTGAGAACATTTGAAGAGGGAGAGCGGACTCTCCCCACTCTCGGCCGTACCAGGGCATTTGGGGGCACAAATATGCTTAGTCAATTTTAGAATGCTATCTATACCTCAAACTCGTCTTTAACTTCGTTATATATTAACAGGCGACAAAATTCTGATTTCGATATTCTGAATGTGCAATTCTGGGTTGCCCAAGTGTTGAGGAAATAGCTAAACTGAATATTCATCTTGTCAACTCAGACAGTTGATAAACGTATCATGTGTAATTACTCTGCATATTTACCTACTTCTAAGACCTTGAGGTGGACAGCATGTTTCTACTGAAAGATGTGATACCGAATTAACAGAAAGTATCTAGCAAACTGATAGTCGCAAGGTGACCTTAGAGTTGTGCTATCTCAGTGATTGATAAAACATCATCTGTGATCACCTGCTATAAACGTTTTCTTTGGTAATTGTATTTTGGAGCAACACCATCAGCTAGTAATTCTGAATTTGACGTTTTACGGTGCAGTTAGGAATCGCTAATCAGATTGATTTAGGTAGAAAAGTATGTACACATTAGTTGCCTTGTTTGTATATAAGTAAACATAAACATGATGCACAACCATATTACATTGATATGTTGATTTGTTAAATTGTTTCAATTTATCTGCTAACTTAGGGGACTTCTGTCTAAACTTCCCCTATTACTGATAGAACTAGCACTTTGGTTTACATTTACCTCTGGTAATGAAACTTGCTGTAGTAGACATTGGTGACGGGTTTTTAAGTTGCTTACGACTGCTTTTGTCAGACAATTTCGTAGTAAGTTGACGTCTACATTAACGCAACTGAGTTGAAATTAAATATAAAAAATCAATTCATCCCTTTTGGAGTACAAAAACAGTCAGTCAGTCAGCTACAACGTAGGACCAGGCACACATATGCATCGGTCCAAGTTGCCATACCTCGTTAGCACAACAAGATGAACACCGGATTCATAGAAATAGTTAATTTAGTGGTGGTAGTGTATAAAAGATAGGTTGTATATAAGGATATAGTATGGGAAGGAAAAAAGTTATGAAGCAATTTTAATCTCAAGGTTTAAGGGAAGATAAAGAGTGTATACACCTACGCCATTGTGATCGATTCTGAGCCATGTCACCCAGAGTCTCCAACCATTGGTTACGATAGTCACGCGGACCCCAACCAGGTAGTCCGCATCTGCCAACATGGCTCAGACTAGAAGTTAGTGACTTCAAGCACTGATGCCACGCTTTGGTTTGGCCGCCCCTAACTCTTCCAACCATCCCCTACACTAGTCAGCATTGCGCGTCGTGGTAATCGGTGTTCAGGCATACGTAACACGTGGCCTAACCATCTCAGTGGATGAAGATTCATGACCTTATCAACTGATTTACCATCATTTCCTAATACCCTGTGTCTAACCTCACTATTACTTACCCGGTTATCCCAGCAGATGCGAGCAATATTTCTAAGGCATTTGTAGTCAAATACTAGTAACTTTCGAGTATCTTCTCTTAATGGCCATGTTTCACAGCCGTAAATTAGAACAGAGCGAACTGCTGCGCCCTTAATCGTCCCTTAATTGATAGACGGATATCTCGTCTTCGCCATAGGTGACGTAAGTTAGCAAAAGCCAAACGAGCTTTTTGAATCCGTGCTGAGATTTCGTCAGACACCAAAAAAAAAATAGGTCAAAATGTTGATCAGAAGTTATTGTTTCTAATTTTTTTTTCATAAACCCACTAAACAGATGGCAGAAGCCGTACATGTGCAAAGCATTACCTTTAATTCAATTTACACGATAAGTCAAACATTTTTATTATCATGTCACCAATATGACTGGAAGCTGGATATAACATTATGTACAGAGAACTGAAAATAAACACATTAAGTATAGTGAAATCAGTCAAAATCCTGAATATTATGTTTTGCATTAGCCTTTTTCTGTCTTGGGTCGATTGAGTTTACTTGATATATTTGTCGACTTTACACGTTTATCACGTTTCTTCAAACCATCGATATTAGCTTTCAGGAGGTTGGAATAAGCTTGGTTGAATCGATTCATGTCCTTCTGGTGAACCTATTTAAAATAATTGCAGAAACTTATTTGAGCATTCAAATTTCCGTACCAATAATTTGAAAAGTTAGAATGGTCTTACACTACATAAATGTATGTGTTCCGTCCACGTACTTGTGAATTATATCGTTGAGTCTTTCTAAATTAGACTTTTCTTATCTTCAGTTATGATTTATCATCTTTCTACATCTATTTTCGTTACTGACTATTAAGTATAATGGCGATCGTCGGTTTTTTCTTAAAAAAAGTCCACTTGGTTTATTCAACACCCATGGAGGTATAAGTGTATTTCTGATCTCTTCCAAACGATTGATGCCTGTCATACTCCGTAGATCACGCTGAACCGAGGACTGATCTGCAAGGAGTGAACAGATTTTCATTCAGGTCATGGACGTGTTGATTATATATTTATCTCCCCCAGGAAGTTTATTAACATTTTAAAGGTTCTTCATAAACGCATCAGGCAGGTTAGAACATATAGCCATCATCCTCAATTGTTCCGTTCCAGTGGCAGGTAGGATAGGGTTACCTAGTCTTACGATTCGTCTTTAACTTTGTTGTCGGTGACACTGGAAACAGCCCTAAAGGAAGTATGTAACGGTGGTGTAGAAATGTTACTAGAGAAGGGTTTTTGACCTCAAGTATGCGGATGGCAACGTCTAAATATGTGTTGCACAAATTATTCAAATCGTACTTAGTCAAAGAGTGTCTTATTTTCTTACGCCAAAACTGAGGTATAATAAATAGTAAAAGCGGATTAACATTTGCAAGTCCATCATCTCTCGGTTGGTGTCGTACAAGTGGTGCAACTCAGTGGCTTGATACGTTATCAAACATGGTTGGCGACAGGAGTCAATGGAGACCCTGTGGTGGTTTTTGTTTATATTGTTCGCAAAAATGAAATGAGCCAACTGAACTGGAAGTTTTTTGTGACCTAAGTGTGCTTTAATTATATAAATAACAAGAGTTTTATTTTTACCACGAAAAAGATCTCGACACTTTGAGTTTCCTGTTTTACTATTTCCTAATCCCTGGTGGTCTAGAGAGTGACGGGACGATATAGATATAATCCAGTTAGATATTAGAAACTGATGAGCCAGGCGTTTGAATAAACGAACTAAGAACATGGAATCTTCAAAAATAGTTTTATGGTGTAGATACATTCAGTTCCTTACACATTGGAACGAGCTGAAAAATACCTGTGAGTTTGTTTGAACTTGGTTAAAAGGTCCAACAATTAACAATATAAGTTTCCTAACAGTGGAGTAGAGATTACAAAGGACAAATGAAGAAAAATAGTAGCAAAATTCAGAGTTCCTAGAAAATTAAATGACCAGTACTCTTTCAGTGAGATTTAAGTACTTATATAAATGGGTTATTCAGTAAGGCACTTGAATAGCAGAACCGTCATAACGTTAAACTTCGAAAAGAAAGTATTTAGTGTTATCTAGAATCCGAATACCATACCATAACTCACGAGCTATTTCACCAACCAGTCATCTGAAGCAGGATTACTATTTCCACAGTTATAACCCTATAACTATAACGAGGTCGCATTAACAAGACGACCAATATACATAACGAGTTGCGTCCTGAAAGCGGTGCATGACTTCTACAGCTTGAAACGCTTTACATTTCCGTGATACCCTTAAGTCTGTATCAACCACTGGGAACCATTGAGCTGCACGAGACAAGTAACCGCAGTGTACCAAGCTTACTAAACATTAAAACAACCAAGTTTGTTATTTTACAACTGTGAGATATTTCACATAATGCGAGGGCGAGACTAAACTATACTGCCGAGCCAATCAGAAGCTTTCGCGGGTTTTCAAGGTCACGGCGCTAAGTTCGGTACTCGATGCTTACGTATGATCGGTTTACAGCAGATTTTAGGGAAGACGTGATAATTCAGCGTCTACAAGACAAGTGATCATGAGATTTTGGCGCGAAATTCAATTATCCATTTGGATAAAGAGTTTTGGCATTATAACTGATGTCAGTTCGTGATGAAAACCCTAAGTATAATTCCTAGCCTTAACCATGAACTGTAAATCATACTTTGAATTCTTCACACAGGTTTATAACCCTCGTTTGGTCTTAGTTATTATGTTGACACTCTCAGGATCACTCTAGCGTCGCTCAAAGGTCGTCCATAACTTATAGTCTCACCTTTAACCCTAAACCGTAAACCATACCAATATACCAACAACATTGAAGCTATGTGGTCGAGGCTAAAAGAATTTTTGAGACCTTATCATGGTTTCATAGGCCGACTACTATGGAGCTATATGGATGTGTTCCTGTACCGTATGTACTATGATTTTAGAACTTCTGAACCTATATCCGACCTTGAGAAGTTCTAAAGTCATGTAAAAGAACAGTATCCCCTTTAATTTTTGAGTTTTGTATTATATATTTCATTGTGTACTGTCTTCTGATTGGCTAATATTTCTCAAGGTCATTTAAGATTCGTTCAAAGGTCGGCAGTATAGTTCAGTCTCGCCAACCTAGGTTTTTAGGTATATTGCCGCTACTAGGTGGGACGGGACGAATACACAGGCTCACGCCTAAAACTTGCAAAATGTTGTTGGAAAATTTCCATTAGATTAGTTTACTAACGAGGAAGTGAATAAAAGGTCTCTACATAATATCATACCATAATTTTCACAGTCGCGTACTCAGTTATTGAAAACTCACCACAGTACTGATTTTTTGGTTTCCAAGTGTAGCTCGAAGAAGACAGCTATTTTCATTAGTTACATGAACATCTTTCACTTTTTGAACCCGCTTGGGAACAGGCTTAACTCGTCCATCATCTAAACATAGGGAAACTTTCAGTACGAGAAAAACACTTACATCTTTTCATCGTAATATACAGTGATCCACTAGACTTCGATTGATTGAAAAGTTTGTGAAGAGATGTGAGGAACTGAGATTTTATAAGAAAGTTGAAATAGCGTAACTAACTGTGTCATTGTCCAGTAACATTTTCTCGGATGTAACGCATGCATTTGAAATTCTCCACAGACGACACGTCTGAAGGTGCTTTCAATGTATATCGTCATCAGTTGCAATAGACAATACTAGTAATGCTAAATACCTATATTCTGAATTCATTGATGAGAGTGCCTGATAAGGGTTTGGCGCGTTCTTCTACATCCTAAGAAGTCATTTTTATCAAGGGTATATAAAATATCCCAAACAACCAATAAAAAGGAAATAAAGTTAAAATGCGTTGGAAAATAGAGGGAAATAGTGCGGAAATGTGCAAAAATGTCCGCTTTTTCGACTGTCCAGGGGAAATATTGCGGAATTTCCCCTTTATGTCGTTCTGTGTTTCAAATGTCGCTAAATTGTCTATTTTTCACCTAAATATACGCCGAACTGTCTACTTTCCGCCTATAAACACACCGGCGTAATTTCGCATCCACCCCTAAAACGCCTTTGTCACTATCTCAAATATCTGTGTTCGCCTTCGTTCCCACAACACAGCACACGAGAAGTTTAGTGTACGCAAAATACGGCATATGTTCAAAACATTTTATCGCAAACGTTATGAGTAGTTTGCTGATGCTAGAGCATCAATTGTGATAATTTAATTACGATTATCAGGTGTCCGGGTCATCTGAAAATAGCTTCATTTCCGCTTTATTTCCCCTTGATTGGTTGTTTGGGATATAATATATTTCCCCATTCTTGCTAACCATTAAAAGCAAACAATAGTGTCTGACTCAGTTAGTCTCGATATTGGTTCGGTTTTCTTATCTACCATCAGTCATGACAAATGATGTTCCAAATGAAATACATACTCCACATTTTTGACAGAGCATACAAATAGATCTACTCTGATGATATGAGACCAAAAGGTTTTATCACTATATACATCTACCATTTCTAGCCTTTGTGCTGTTTGGAGGGCCTCTGTTAAGATCGTTCATACCATCAAATGTTTAGATAGAAATTTGGTCGAAATACTTGTTTATAAAAAAAATTTGTGAAGATAAGTCATTAGGCTGCAGTCAAGTTCTTTTTACCGGTTTACTTAATCGCTTATTTTAATCTTACCAAGTGCTTTGCGGCTACTAAATTTTTAAATCTTATGAACTTAACCTAATCACTACATAATACATTGCATCACTGCTAGATCTACTTGACAAGTTGTTCACCTAAAAGATATACGACGAAGTGAGTCCGGCACAGTATCTTTTGGATTTAATAATCATTGCAATAACCACTATTGTTATGTAGTGATCAAGACATGGTGTAAACCATGATCACTACCTCTCACACAAATGAAGAGATGACATAGAGCTGCTTTGTCTAAATTGCTAAATTTTCCTGTGATATTTGTAACAAAAGGATAGGAGTTGGAAGTGAGAGTCGAGTTTAGACTGTTCACCCAGTAAGCAGTTTTTAATGATGATCTTAGGGTCTTGATACCCATACTATTTTTACCTAGAAGTTAGTCGCCTGTCTGACCGATCATGAAGTTCGTCAACAATATCAAGGTCGGAAGGCTCAGGACCGGAGATAGAAGGCGGGAGTATCGATGGACTGATGGAAATTCGGCTTGTTTTAGCTTCAGCTCAAAGTTAATCTTCTCTACCCGCGCATGACATTAGTTAAGACCAAGGACGCTCGGGTAAAGATAAAATAGAATAAAAGAACGTAGATTTGAACGCTTGCTTGCTCTTTCGCGGCAGATTACACCGGCCGCACAACGCTATCACGCCCCGGAATAGAAAACATGGTTGTCAGATATAATGTTCTTGATGACAGAGAAAAGATAGTTTCATCGGCCATGTCTCCTACGATTTTGCACAAACATATGAAACTGTTAGGAGAATCATCCAGTAGTCTGAAGTCATCGGCCTCGGTATGCTAACTAATAGTACCCAGAACTATCCAAATCGTATCCTAATGGCCACGTATGAAACATTTTTCAAAGCAAAGAGTACATCGTGAGCACAATCGAAGTTACTAAATTTGGAATTTGAGTCAGGTGTGAAATAATATACAGAGGAAGCGTTATTTGACGCCAGTACCACAACCACCACAGCCTGAATGGATATCCGATTTTCTGTAGTCTGTTGTATGATGTACGATATACAATGTATCTGTCCGATTCTGCGATGAGTATGGACTGTGTATAATTTGGTTCCCGGAATTATATTTGATCATCTTGTCGGTTGTAAGTATCTAAACCATTACCATCTGGAGTTTACACCGCGGATCATGTGTTAGGATGAACACGACAGATCAATGGACAAAATACGCCGTTCATGAAGCCTACATTTTCGTACAGAATAAAATCTTGCTGAACATGCATGAACCTTTAGTTAAACCATAGCCAGAAAAAGATCATTATTTAGGTTTCAGTCCTCTAGAAACATAACTTTTCTTAGATTAACAAACGAGCTTAGAAACACAACGCAGAAATGTATCGCATGAAATTCATATTACATTTGAAAACACCGAGCACCACACAACACAGTCCTTTCAGTCGAGTAAATTACCAACTTGTGAAAAGCTGCATTATGATAATCAGAAGTATTTGGATTGTAGTATAAACTAGTAATCTCAGGAATAACGCAATTTGGTCAGGAAGTATTAGATGAGCACAAACGAATGTATTTTATTTGGAATTGAAAATCAAAACAGTCATCAATAAAAAGAGATTATTGATTCATTCAAACATCACAAGCATGCAGAGAAAGAAACCGTTTAGGCTACCGAGTGGTATGTTTGTATTATGGCAGGAAGAGTGCAAGCATCCTAGTTTAAGTAATATGCAGCTGTTTCGTCCAAATTCTGTTTTATTCGGTTCGTGATGCGCGATAGATCAACACTCTCGTAACTTGCGGCCCAAACAACAAGAAAGCCAAATTCCAGTTCAGGTATTGATATTTTATTCATAAGTAATAAGTAATCAACCCACATATATTCTTCTGACAATAATTATGGCAGTTTTTAAGTAAAGCCTCCTAATTTCGCATTTTCAGAGTAAGACTTTGCAAATACCAAACCAAAGCAAGATTAGGCCCATACAAGGTGAAAATGCAAATCAAGAAAGAACAGTGACATTCAGAATAACGGTTCTCAGTCAGTTAAATGCTTGGAGTTCCTTCCGTAAAAAGAGTCTTATCTCGTTTTCTGTCAAGTGATTTATTGCCACGCTCGAACTCAGGCCAAACGGGTGACCACTCTTCCTGATGACTCTTCACAGAAGAGAGTGCTGTTAGAGTGAAGAGAATATTGAGAAACTCGCAACTTTTGGAATTGTTTTACGGAAAGTTAGTATATACCTTTTTGTTACGCAATAACTTAACAAATCAGCCTCAGAATTTCAGTATCCCTTGTATGATAAATCTTTGCTGGACTGATTTACTGCGGTTAGACGTTTTACCATTCTTTAATTAGCAGCAACCATTTATTAGCCTGTTTTCTTGTTCTGCGAACCACCAATTTAAGTAGTTTTATGGATCTAATAAAGTTGGAAGAGGATGGTTTCACCTCTTAGCTTACTTCGAAGTAACATCTCGTGATCAACACATAACCTTCCCTGTCCTATCGTGATAAAAATATAAATAGGCTTCCTAAGCGACCGGTTAGAACAAACGCTCCCAGAGATCAGGCGCTTGTATTAGAAAGACAAGTTGGGAGAAGCATAAAGTGGAACAATTGCCTCAAACCCCTGTCCATTGAGTATAGTTGACTAACAAGCGTTGCTTATCCATGACCGTGATAGGACTCGGTAAACCATCTTAAGTTCGGCGATCTGCCTGCTGGATAATTTGTCTAGAACTTGGTGGTGTTTCACTGGCTCAACAGTTCTCTGTCGCTTATGGTTTCCTTGTGTATCAACTATAATTTCGTGTGTATGTTGTATAGCCGTCTGGTAATTAATGTATATAAGACTAAAAGTGTTAGAATTATTATGATTGAATTAGGTAATGAAAGAAGGTTGATCTCCTTGTTGTGTTCGATTTCTGACTGGAAAGGATATTTCAGGGAATTATCTAGGCCGCTTCCCGAAGTTAATTGTTATCAGTCGGAGTGTAACACTTGTCAAAGCTTGAATCTTTGGTCTATAGTCGAAAAGTATACTCATATTAGTCAGTTATAAACCAGCTTAGCATTAGTGGGACTGTGATATTTATATGAAACAATGCTTGTTTTTGAATTCCAAATACAATACATTCGTTCGTGTTCATCTAATACTTCTTGATCAGATTGCGTTATTGCTGGGATTTCTAGTTTATACTATAATTCAAATACACTTAAATGTCACATTGGCGTCGCTATGGAGCCTGTGATGAGACGGTTGTATATACATTCAGATTTTAATGCTTTTGAGGATTACATAGAGAGGTTCGAAGTCTGGGCTATGACCAAGGAAAATTTTGAGGATGTTAATATTGTGGCTCATTTTCTTACGCTCATCGAAAAGGAGGCATACAGCCTTATAAAGACTTTGGCACTTCTAGACAAACCGATTTCACTACCTTATGCAACTCTCAAGCAACTACTGCTGGACCATGTAAAGTGTACAAATTTCAAATGAAGTAAGGGAGAAACATTCGATGAAATGACTCGCCAGAATGTCAGGGATTTCACTACTTTACTACGTCGTCCTAGTTCAATGAGTAACCAAGGTTATTCAGATAACGATTCATTGAGTTGTGGAACAGTTCACGAAAATGAACACAAGTTTGACAAATGCTTGTTCTGTGGCAAGTTTCACCCATGTAATTCATGCGTATGTCGTAATTCTAAATGCTTTAAATGTGGTAAAACTGGACACATTCAGTCAGTTTGTAATACCACGGTTCATTTCGCTGAAACTACTGCTGAAATTTGTGACCCTACTAAGTTGCATGTTTCTAAAGATCGCCATCTAGCTCAGAAAAGAAAACTCCATCAAAATCATCCACCTGAGCTACGAATATTCTCCACCATTTCAAAGATTACTTATCTTTATTCCAAACTTCGGGAAGCGGTATAACGTCACATAGAAGTCTATAGTTGAATGAAACCCAGAATCATTGTGAGACAAAAGTTTCCAATCAACCAACTTCTTATCAGATTGCTCGTGTTATTGTACCAGATATGGTTTGTCATAATGATTCACATATTTCTAATGAAATTTCTCGCAACTCTGAGAATATGTTGATTGAGTCAAATCATAATCAAAACCGGACTTGGTTTTGGTAGATGCTAATTTTTTTAATGATCCATTATTCTCCAATGAAACTCTTAATAAATTTGATGTAAATATTCCAGAAAAATCAAATTCTGATATCATATCAAGTGTCAGTGGTCCTCACAATAAATTTATCTCTAGTGATATTCTTAATGAATGTGACAAATATGTTCCGAATGAGTCGACCTCTAGTCACATTTCTGGTGTTATTGTATCAGATGTTGGATATTCTTCAAACCAATGTTTGCTGAGAAGAATCCCTAGTCAGTGGTATGATGAATCAGAGGGAATAGCAAGTTTTCCTGAAGCAATCAGAGAACCAGTTTGCCCAGATATGGAGTCTGCACAGGCAGAGAATCTAAATCAAGTCCAAGATTATCCTAATGAGTATGAGGCAGATACATGTTTTCCATTCGTTTGTTTCGCAAGTGAATCAAGCCTAAATAAATCACATGTGTTAATTACACATATCAATGCATATCTATCTTTGTATTTTAATATGAATAACAAAAAGAATATGTATCATAATTTTTATGCAAGTCAAAGTCACATGATGGAATGCCTCAAATTACGTGTTATTGTTTATCCTCAAATACTGACATCTAATAATCGAAATGTGAGATATAAGAATACGATACCAACTAGGGACGTCAAATTGGTAATAACATTGCGACATAAGGACCTTACATTATTTCGTGAGGGAGGATAGTGTTGGAAAGTCTGATTCAAATTCTAGATATCAGTGATTTCACTACCCAACCGACAGGATGATTGTATACAATTCCAGGACTTAGGTGAGTCTGTTCCAATTTCAGTTGTCAATCCTAACACTAAAGTGTGTGTATTCCAGATTGTACAGAGTCTACATCTACTGGGTAGACACGTAATGAACCTACAGAAAAGAGGTACGATTGATCGCAGAAATCTGGATCCTCATTTAAGCTGTGGCGGATGTGGCGTTTACACTGCTTTAGTTTCATCATATGAAATTTGTTACTTGTATTACTAACAGTTAAGATATATAGTGCTTTAATATTGGCCTTATAGGGAGCACTAATTGATATGTACAGGTATCGTGAATCCATTGTTTGGATAGTCTTTAAAGACATTCTTTCTTTTAGTGGAATAGGACTAGTCCATCACGATGATGCATACAATTATTTGGTGTATCAAAATAGTAAGCAGAGAGTATGCTCCATGGACTAGTTGCTCTTATAGTAGAGGTGTGACGTTCAAATCAAAAGACAAATAGACTATTCACCAATTTTATCATTAATCAGACGTTAATCGAGGTTCTAAGTGAATATAAAAAACCGAGCTGAGTATGAAATTGTTCTCAAAGGCACTTTAGTTCCGGCTTATTTGGACACAGCTAAAGATAACTCAATCGACATTAAAGATGTACAATTAGCGATGTCAGTGTTTTTCTTTTCTCAATTTATCAGGTTTAATTCTGTAGTTAGTACAGATACATTTGGAATCTAGAGGCTTTTGTTGATCATATGTCATACGGGTTTAATTCATTATACGCAGAAAACAATATTATTACTTTATTCCCTGTACTTCTTGTTGTATAGTATTTTTATTCAAAGAACTAAACATTAATTTGTCTTTAAAAACACCTGATACATGGATAATGTGGACCCTTTTGGATTCCCAGTTTACTAATGTTGCAGTCACATTCAAACTCGTTTCTGTCAAACATAATTCAAGATATAAAAGCTCGAGTCGGTTGATCCTTTGGTTTTCATTGCGTACCACACTAGAATATAGCGGCTACAAATTCCTACTTTGGATTTTGACAAGCTTTGCAACTTATTCATCTTTCTGTTGATGTTTTTGTTCGCCCTATTCATTCTATCCAGTCTGGCTCGTTGCTACTGTACTACCAGATTTTCCATCAAGATCGACGTTTCATGATGATGAGGTTGACTCACGTATGATGAAAGCCAGGGCGGCTTATGCCAATCTAGGCCATCTTTGGCGTCTTCGTGATGTTAGTCTGGCTGTAAACGGTCGGATGGTGCAACATAGTGGCTAGGACGTTATCAGATATGGCTCAGAATAGAAGCCTGTGGCAATCTTGCTGTAAGCTTATTTTACTTTCTTCATAAAGAGTGGTTATAACTTCCTTAACTGAAAAGTTCTTCTGGTTGTACATTTCTGTTTCCCCCATAATTATTCTCACTATTACATTAACATACACTAATCTGTGGTTGTTATTGTTCTTTTGTCTTATATGCACCTTAGCCTCTTCTCTTCCCATCCTTATTGTTTTGTGTGGCGCATATATATCTAGTGCCCCCTTGTACCAATATTTATGTGTTCAAATAAATAAATAAAATAAATAGACGTTTCATAATAAATGATTAAAGACAGTTAGCAGAAATTTATAACTACGTCTCATCAGAATCATGGAGAGAACTTATACTATTTCATGAATTTAAACCTTCACTAGCCGATGCTTATGTCATTGACGTTACTACTAGCAGAGTTGGTTCTCTTCAGGAATTGGATGAACCATACTGATTGGTTGAAATAAATGAAATACTTAAACCTAACAGTTATTACTATTCACTTTAAAGTGCATAGTTTATCTTATTTGATCCCCTCCGCAAGTATTTCGTTAAGATTAAGAATGTTTCATGTAGAATAGGATTATTATTTGTTGTGCTACGAACTTACTAATAATACTGAAATAAGAAATGATTAGTGATTTTCGTGGTACACGATACGACTTTATATGTACATCTTCAAAAATAAAGGACGAAATATTTAGGGTATAGATATTGTACAGTTTAGGTCGTAATATTTTAATAAAATATTGTTAGCATCTAAAATTGTTCCTGTTGAATTTGGAAGAAATATATCAATACGATCCTTTAAGGAGATAAATGTTCCGTTAGAAAATATACAGTATACACCAAATCTACCTGACCATGGTTTAAGTACTCTCATAATTATGCCTAAACTTAGTAGAAATAACATTAATAGAATGAATACAGTACGTGGCAAGACGACCTTTTCTAATTGAGTCGAAAGTATTTTTTGTGAATTTGGACTAAATTCATTGGTTGGGGGATTGAAGTTATCTACCAAGCTTGCTCCTGCTTCTGTCACATCTGAAAGAGAATTACATCAACATAAATAATATCCTTAACATGTGAAATGTGTGAAATAAAATTCAATTAATGTACCTTAAGCCAATAGAATAAAGTGCTTTAGCTTTCTTCATACTTTTGAATGATTTTGTAATTCCAATAAGAGTGACTTTCTTATAAATTTGCACATTTTAAGTGATGTTGATAAAGTTTGACAACGTAATTCATACACTTTCACTGAAATACATATCATGAAATATAAGATATTTTCCTGCATTGTTTAATTTTTTCTTGAAGATAAATGATTGATTAACAAAGCAAACTTGTCTATAAAACTCATGAAATACATAATGATGTAAGCAGATTTCCAATTAGAATAAAATAATTACTAAATCTAACGTGGTTCTATAATATAATATTAATGTTTGTGGAAAAGAAATAACTGCAGAGTAAAACTTCCCCTCAAACTTATTTTAATGTCAATAAAATATACTTATGGGATTGTTCATGCTGAACATGTGGCTGTGCAGGGATTGATAAACAAAATACTGGTCCTCTCCGCTTGGATGTTTGTTCACTACAATTATTTGTTTCAACACATAAATATTGGTACAAGAGGGGACCAGATATAAATGTGCCACACTACAATACAACAAAGTTAGGGAAGAACTATCCGACCAAATAGTATCAATTCATATTTATCAACTAATTTGCGTATATCATTCATTTATTTGAGAAATCTCTAAATCTCCTTTCATCACAAATCACAATAGGCTAATTTATAACAGTAAGCGATATAATTCAAACAATAATTAGTAGCAATCATAGGACAGTAATACTAACTGCAACTATATTTATTTGTATGTGTGTTCTAGAAGAGGATAAAGGTTTCGTCAGTCAGTTTTATATGTTGCTGGATGATTCAAACACAACAAAATGAAGTCATAGATGAACAGTTTGGAAGAATTTTCAATCTTTATTACACTGAGTATAATTTATTTTCGAATGAAAAGTGACATTGTCCATAGATATTCAGGGAGTCTTAAATGAATCATTGTAATGTAATTAATAGGTTAGTGATAGATTTATTGTTATTTTACTATTTTTAGAATGTAGTAAGTAAAGAATGGTTATTGATTTCTACACAGAAATGGAGGGTCTTCGCATCATGATATTTTAAAATATTTTACGTGGAACGGTTAATATAAACTGGTCAGCGTATATTGAATTTTAAAAGCTTCGCGATAAAACTGCTTTTAATTTCATAAAATAGAATCCACTACTAGATTTTATAGACAAAATTTTGTTATTAAAACCTACTTTCACGAAATGAAACATCATTTTGAACATCAATTTGTTCCTCTTCATTTACATATTCATCTTTAAACGATGAGGGTTTGGTATCTGTTGGCTGTTGAACTTCTTCAGTCGGTTGATTTGTACTTCTTTCTTGCATTTGGTCAACATTTAGTATTAATTCTTCTGTTCTTTCGATAGCCTGAATTTCGGAAAAAGTTAGGATATAAAAATAAATTTTATGATTAAGTTAAAGCGAGTTATATATAGGAATACAATACAAAATGATTAGTTGAAATTACGATATTACGGTTCGCACTAGCCTGAAGGTCCTGAATTCGATTTTCAGGGGTAAATTCCTGGATGCTCGCTACTGAGGGGTTTTATACCAGGACGAGACAGCTGTCCGTCGCTTTCAAGTTTTCAATGGTGGTTTAGCCTAAATCAGTTCCTGATCCACCATTATTTGAACTCTCTAATCTACGCAAACCCCACTATACAAATTTATATAGGTCACAGCAAACAAAGAAAGATGTATATAAGTTTTAACAAAATACAGAGGACCGTTAATTTTTTGCCCAAGTGGGTTCTTTGTCTGCCTAACAGAAATCTTAAATCTGAAAATGCATGACATTGCAATTCATTATCATGACAAACAAATAAATAAACGGTTTTTTCTTTCTATGTTAAGACCTTTTAAAAAGTGTTCATCTATGAATGTTTCCAGAATACAGTGTTTAACTTCCATCGGTTAGATACATTTTCTTGTGATATAACGCAAGTATTTGCTCAAATTCTTAGCGTCATCACTCTTCCAGATTATAGCTAGTCATCAAGACCTTAATTTACGGCTTCTCAATTTTGAGTGTGAAATGAACTACAGATAAGTTTCAGGATATGACAGAGGACTTTAATACAAGTGTTTACCATCTTGACGCTGATCTATTATATAAAAATGTCTTCAAGATAGTTAATCCCAAAAACCCTATTTAAAACTGTTTGATTTTGTCGATAAACATCCAGTAATTACAAAAACAAAATAAAGTGATTTTAAATTAACGACAGATTTACTTACTAGCTGAACCTGTTTCTCCCAGTTAATGTGCTGACATATTACAAGATAAATAACACCTTCAAAAATGGTTCCGATTGTCATACCAGCCCATAAACCTATTGTTAATAAATTAATTCAGTTGAGAAAGGGTCTTGATATTTTAAGAAAATAATTGCTTTTACATCCAATGTACACATTTGGATAGTCATTATATCAACATCACACTCGGTGTATAACTAATCTACTCCTGACTGGTTGTGTTATTTCTTTACTACTATATAATGTGGACTAGGAGATAAAACATAAATTTCTAGAGTTCGATGAAATAAGTGGTCAAATCAACTAAAGAGTTCAATTTGTTCAAACCTCACAAATGGTACAACTGTATTCACAGACAAATAAATTTTTGTTACATAAGTTGACTCGGTCAAAAATTATTTCGTTCCACACAGTGATGGATCCAGTTACTGATATTAAGAGTCATTGGAAGTGAGCACAGTTTAGATAAGTTTACTCCCTAACTATCTGCTTACCGGTTCACTTTAACACAGTGGAACGGTCAGCTGTTCATGGGTAACACTATGTTAGTTCCTGAAATTAAATTTGACCATGTTTACCCTTTCATTCTGTATTCACTTATGGTGACATTGACGAGACTTAAGTATTCTTTCTTAGAGGATTTTCCAAAAAACTACAGCTAGTTGTTTGTCTTTTACTCATCTAGTGTTGGACGGATAGTCTTTTATTTCGATTGGACTTATTATATTAGCTGACTAGTCTGTCGTTTTGTAAACGCAAAGACAGGATTTTAGTAAAATAATATTAAATATTAAATGGCTTGTGTGGCTTTATTTGTAAACTAAACTGCCAATCTAATTATCTCAATTTACAAACTAAAAACAAAAAATACAACGAATTACCTTCCAAACCGTAAGCACCAGCATAAACAAGGCTAAAGCTGATTGGAGAACCTATTACATATAAACTTATGAAACAAACAATAGCACCGAATAGTTGTAGTCCAGCTCCACGAATGGCACCGCCGCAAACACCCTGTGGGATCAAATAAAGAACGAGGGTTTATCTAACGGTTATGCATAAACTTGAGTTATTCTTAGTTCATTGATCGACTGGATTTATTTGATGTCACTCACAGGGTATACGGTTTTATTTGGTAGACTTGTTTCCCTCTTGATTGATCAGAATTGATCAATAGTCGAGTACAATTCATCATTTTATAGGACGAATCAATCAAACCATGGATTTACATGATATTTAATTAATATTCAAGAACTCCTTGAAACTATACTCAGAACAGGCTTTCCGTGATAAAACCTGTAAAATTTGATTACTTTAAAAAAATTATTTTCGTATTTTATACTTAATATCTTTGATGATACTGTGTGAGAGAGATACATGAATGTTTCTTAACTTAGTTGCAAATAGTATATTTACTTTTGGGTAGATAATCTCCTTTTTGTAACTCAACAAACTTCTGATCTGCAACTTTAACAGTTTTATCAATACAAATTTTAGTGATATAATTCACACTACAATCTATATTTCAGTTCATATTCGGCTTCATAGTATAGTGAATATATAACTTATATTCCATGAATCGTGGATGCGCACTGTTGAGGAGTCCCACAATAGGACGAAACGGCCATTCAGTGCTTCCAGGTTTTCCATGATGGTCTAGCTTCGATTGACTCAAGAATTCAACTATAAAATTCCATGAATTTATTCAAAATGAATCACAGTCATACATCACCCTATTCATAGGTTGGGATCACATGATTTCTTCATTTTTTTACCAACCATTTGTGATTAACTTATCCCGGAAAAGGCTTCATCGTTAGTTGTCGACAGTTTAAACTAATTAAAAATAGGTATACATATATGTATTCACAGAAGTATTTGAGTTAGTAAAAGTCACTTGTTTTTAAAGTTAGTTAAACACTGTATTCTATGTAGGTGGTTGTGATGGTATTTTTAGCTGATGCTTGACAGTAAATAGGACATCTGGACATCATATTGACGTATCACAAAAAATAACCAATGTTTTTAGTGTTGATCATTCGCGTCGAGATAACAGGTTAACTTATTTTCATGTTATAATGTCAATAAAAGGTAAAACAACATTCAAGCCTGATCCAAGATATTAATACATCCAGGAAACAATGCGATATCTGTTTATTAAAAGATATAAGTTTATGAATTAGTATAATTCCTTTTTTATAGCTAGCTTATGGTATGTAGACCTTTAGTGACAGTGAAAAACGGAAATTGAACATTACTTTGCTTTTGTGTGTGTGTGTGTGTGTAAGGTTAGTGAGTGACTAAAGTAAATCGAGAATCTATTGATAAATTGTTTTTCATTTCTTAGTTGATGGAGATCCTAATTTGTGCAATTTTAATCACTATCCCCTGATTAATCCTTAATAATCTTGTTGTATATATTCAGTGTTTTTCATATACACTTTTCGCGGTATCACTGTTTAAATTTATGCAGTGACATAGGTTGTCAGTGAAATTAATCAACATTATCTTAGTAAAGTTGACTATGAAGTGGATAAAACTTTCCTAACATTCTTTACATTCTTTCACAGTACATATTCTAACTAAAAATTAACACTTTTGAAGCGGATTCCCAAGAGCACTGTAAATTCCATGTGATACAGGTCGTCGACTATTGAAAAATGTAAATTAAGCAATTGTAGAAACTATTCTTTATATAATATGAATGTGGATATTTAATAATGTCAAACTAGTTTGTAATAAACAAGAGAAATAAAGAAAATTAAATACTATATATGAGAATTTCATTAAAATCTTACCACAGTTCCATCAAATATTTGAAATGTAGCAATCAATGGTAACAATTTAGCAGATAGTTCAATGACATCCCTTTATTAAGATAAAAATAGATTAGATAATTACAAATGAATTTTTAAAATAGAGAATGAATGTAAAGTTTTAATTATCAGAAGGGGTTTTGTGGAGATTTAGTATTTTCATATTTGCAAGCCTGAGTCAATTGAAACTAGACAACCAAGGAAAACCTGGAAGCACTGGACGGCCGTTTCGTCCTATTGGATTGGTTGGAGTTAGACATAAACACCATCGGATGCCGGCTCAGTGGTCTACCGGTTAAGTACTCTGGCGCGAGACTGATAGGTCCTGGGTTCGAATCTCACGAGGCGAGGTCGTGGATGCGCACTGCTGAGGAGTGCCACAATAGGACGGAACGGCCGTCCAGTGCTTTCAGGTTTTCCTTGGTGGTCTAGCTTCAATTGACTTACGCCTGCAACTATGTAAAGTTTTAAGACAATATTTCATTTTAAAATTCTCGACTTTATCTAAATCAAATAGCGTAGTACTTCGATGTTATCTGATATTCATTTGAATTCCTGTAGTAATTCAACAATAACAAATATTTATATTCATAGTCTACATATTAAATGCTATATAAAGAGGAGAGTAAAGAAATAAGATCGTTGAATTCTCATTTGTGTATTGTTTTATTTCAGCATTTATGTTCTGTTTCAGCTAAATCTAAGATATTATTTGAATCGTTAAATCGCCATTAAAGAAATGTAGGGTACTTAGTTTCAAATAGCCATTGTTTGTGTTTTTTATTAACCATATTTATCACAATGTTAGGACAAAGATTGTGTTTGAGGTCCAATATTTAGGGGATAATTTAATTTATCGACTTAGAAATACTGTGTAAACAAAGTTTCAAATAAAAAAGACTGGAGTTTCTGTCAATTCAGTTCAGAAAAGCAGTTTTTATTCGGTATTTTGCACTAAAATAAATAGCTGTACTATAGTATCTTCATGTGAAAGTTAGGAATCCATTGATTATTACTTTGTTATGTCCCGATGAGAATAATGAATGGTAACTGTTGAAATCTATTTCTGGACTAATACTATACATATATTTTTATTGTGTAATCGTTAAGTAACTGAACTATTCGTATTCATGTTCCTCTCGCTACAAGCTTTATTTTGACCCATAGACTATGATTATACGATTATGAGTTATGCTCAGTCTATCAATTACTGTCTCCCACATTCACAGCCAATTTTGGCTAAATGTTGGACAAATGTTATTTTCTATTTTATGGTATGATGTGGTCTGTTTGGTTTGTATATAAACCCAGTTTGTTTGAAATATATGATTCATATGGCAGAAATTGAGATTGGTGTTCTGCACTCAACGGGCAGGGCTGAGCAGGAAGAAGGACCGATAAGGACTCTAGACTGCTGTTTCGGGTTTATGCGTCATTGATCCGGTCCATAAGCTACTGTTCTCAAATTGGCGGTATCATTACGTTATGTACTATGTAGCAGCACTTCCTAATTTTCGTGAATTCTTTTACAATAAACCCGATTTTTTGAAAAACTGCTTCAGTATTATTTTTATCTAGTGATAAGCTTTAGTGTACAAACGTTTGTCGAAAACCATAGTTGTATTAACAGTAATCAGAAGTAACTAGGACTAGATTGGTATGCTAATGGTGTAAACAGTAATAAAGCAGTGAATTTGACTGGTTAGCATTTGAACATAGGGTTCGAGCGACTGAGAAAACAATAATTCATCCCTCGATAGCATCAATTATGACTTAATTACTAATCATTGTTGCCTCTTTAATTCAAATTGTCAACCGTTTAATAGACTAATTATTTCTTGAAACTGTGTTTGCATATCTCAAATTGGGCTTTCTCATTTTCAGAACAGGTGATTTTTAAATTAAATTTTTTCTTAAGCCAGAAATTAAATATCTGTTTTAAATTGTTGTCATACCTGTTTTGAACCATATCTCAATTTAAAGCATATTTTTAAGTTCTACTATATTGTTATAGAAATGAGCAACCTACTTAAGTCTTTTAAGAGAAAAGATCAACTTACTGTTCAGAAGTGAAAATCATTGGAATTTTCCATCTTAATAAACACAAAGTTAGAATAAAGACAATAGAAGCTGTCCCTGAACAAATAATAGAAGGAAATATTTATTATTTACATAGATATATTTTTCAAGTTAATTACTGATTGAAAAAAGCTAAGAAATTTTACAGGTATTAACTCAGTTTGAAGGTAGATAATATTTAGACAAAACAAATTATGGGAAATTTATTTTACACTTAATCTTTAAATACATAGAGAATATAGATTCAGTAGTAGTTTAAAGTATTATCGGTTTGTAATTTACACTTACTTAAATCTTAATGA
>NC_031502.1:41034677-41044608 GCF_000237925.1 Schistosoma mansoni
GGAAGAACGGGATGGCCGTTTCGTCCTATTGTGGGACTCCTCAGCAGTGCGCATCAACGATCCCGCCTCACGAGGTTCGAACCCAGGACCTATCAGTCTCCAGGTTTTCCATGGTGGTCTAGCTTCAATTGACTCAGGATTTCAACTATATATAATTAAACTACGTAATTCGATTGATAAAATTCTTTTAATTTACCGCTATTTATTGTTAAAAACTATTTTTTTGTAAAAAGTACAAATCTGGTTAATTTATTGATTTTAAAATAAAGAAACAAACGCATTGAATCATTAAAAAAAGTGAAAGTAGTTTAGCCAAGTCAACTTCATTCATTCTCTATTTATGTGAACTATACTAACATGCACAAAGAATATGATCGATGATGGACTAAAAAGAAGTCCGACGAACACCTGTTTGAAATGGTCTCTCCCCAAAGCTAATTTATAGTAACCTAAAACCAAAATAACTGGCTGAAAGTGTATCGCTGGAAATACAGAAGAAAATATAATTCACTTACACTGAATACGAATAAGGCTGCAGAAATTTCAAAGAACAACATGCAAATGTCTTTTTGGAAAGATCTAATCAGAAGAACTAAGAAATGCTTTCCTTATTAGGTACATTACTTGGAAAAGTACTAGGGATACGGTACAAACTTGAGATGCCTTATTTTAGATGTATCAGTCTACTTGCTTCTTAGGAGCATGTTACATTGACCACTTTCTAGGTACATACCTGAGTACTACCTCTTCATCGCTATGCAAATGGAAATGCAGGTTGAACCATAGCTCAATCCCCGGACACATGGCCAACTCTAGTCATAAAATGCAATAGGAATCCAAATTCGAAGTTATTTATAGAATCTGAAGAGCTGATTCAGAGAATGTTTGGATCACAAATTCCTTCACAGCTGACACTACAACAACTCACCAGTTCATGCCTGACCACCGCGTACTAAATGTAATATGTCGAATTCCCTATTTTTCCATGGTATATACACTCGTCCTAATCGTATGAGTTGTTATTGACAGCTATTCGCCTATTTTTTATCTCGTTTATTTTCGGCAAGTAAACAATCGACCTTTACATTTACTTTACAAATTGCTACTTTTTAACTTTAGGACTACTACACAGACTTGCAAACTTTGGAAAACTTTGTTAAACGTAGCAACATATCTGTATTTTAATCTCGATTAATATTTGTAAAACTAACTATGAGATAATGGTAAGGGAACTGGTTATCCAATTAAATTAATCCATCACTCAGAGTTACCAAAAAGGTGATTCAAACCTGAAGAGAACTTTGGACTTTCAACTTCTTTGTATTGCCAAAATCTTTGAAATACATGTAAAGAAATCATGAGTATCTACATAGAAAATTTTGGCGACCAATTTTACATGATCTTTCTGACAACATCTAATTTCTAGAGTTCATCTTACAATCTCATACGATACATGTTTACAATTACCGATTTTTGTCTAGATTCTATGGCGTTCTTGAATAATTATCAAGGTCTTATGAACCGGATTTTCAATTCCTTAGTACGACTGATAGTTTGATGTTTTGATTTTTCATCACTGTCTTCTATAAGTTGTCGTTATTATAGACACAGACATTACAGATAGTCATTGTAAAAATAGCTTATTTTGTATTTGTACAACTCTGAACCCCAAATCCCAAAGAAATTTCTTAATTGAATCGTTATATTGAGTTAATTAGCCCTTAGTGGAATAAGACAAAAAGCAAATGTCAGAGCAAGTCTATACCTTCCTTCAAATCTCCTGTTAGTGAATAACAGGATCTCCTTTGTTTTTTAAAAACAATTAAGTGTTATTCATGTACGAACGTCATCCAATCAGTATCAAACATTTAGGACTGGTTACTCTACCCTAATAACGGAGTATGTCTTCTACCACTTCACTTAGTACAGGTTCACAATGTCACTGACTGTTTTTGAGTCTTATCTAAAGTTTCGAAATAACAGTAAAAACAATATAATATGTATGTCAATGCTAAAGCAGTTGTATCTCCAGATTTTGTCTATTCTTATTACTTACACAATGTTACAAGAGCTGTAGAAACAACTGATCGTGGTCCCAACGAAGAGCGAGCACCAAGAAATTGACCAACACGTATGCTTGATGCTATACCAAATCCAAGTGGTAACTAAATGAAAGACAAGTATAAGAAATACACGATATTATTACTATATAGAGATAAGTAGTTAATTAAATCTCAGAATAACATAAAACATCGAATGAATCATCTGATTACATCACAAAATGACGACAACTGGACAACTAATAAAGACCAGGAGGCATTGAACAAGCGCTTTGTCTCAATATGGAAATCCTCAGCAATCCACACCCATTAGTGGACAAGATATCCATGCGGTACTGTTCAGTTTTCAAAGGTTTTCTTCCTACAGTCGGTCCGCAATATTAGAGTTTCTTCAAATCAAGCATTCGTTACGGGTTTTCCAGCATAATAACATTAACTTTTGCTCATCCATACCTAAACATTGAACGTGAAACGACTGAATTTCTTTAAAAGAGTAAAAGGCTATTAAATCTAACCAAAGTGATTCAAAATAAACTACTTTTTGTGCTTCTCATTTTTCAAAACATCATTTTTATAACTCGAGACACGAGATTTTAGTAATTTTATATAGTTGAGATCATGAGTCAATTGAAGCTAGACCACCATGAAAAACCTGGAAGCACTGGTCGGCAGTTTCGTCCTATTGTAGGACTCCTCAGCAGTGCGCCTCGAACCTCGCGAGGCGGGATCGTGGATGCACACTGCTGATAATAATTGTACATCTACGTTTTGATGATGACGAAGTAAGACATTTACTGAAACATGTTCTATAAAGGATTAATGACTTGGTGACAATTTATTACTTTAATCAGACATTAAAATAACGATATAAATTGGATAGAAAGTTTTCTCTCAGTTTGATTTTTATGAATATATAGTAAAAACAATAAAGTGTTTATTTAAAACATAGAACATTAATACACTTAAATTATTGACTTATATCAATTATGCATAGACAATAATATATTGATAAATTACAATTCATTCCTACCAGTGTAAAGCACATTGATTCAATATTGAAAAGAATTGTTTGGGTAGCTAATTCTCTTTCACCAAGTGTACCTATTAAATTGGGAGGATATATTTCAAATTGTTATTAAAATGAAGATAGATTGGTGAATGTAAATTATTCAACCTAGAAATATTCATATTGGTAGTAGAAGAAACATTAAATTTTTTACACAATTCATATTAAATACAATCAAATTGCATGTAGTTTAGTACTAGTCAAAATATTACACTTTTTTAACCGATAAACAACCAAAACGTGATAACTAGGAGACAATATAATCAAAGTATTTTGAAGGAAACGCAAAGACACAACGTGCTTTTTAAAAACAAAATAACTTGCTGATGCATTGCATCAAACTCGTAAAGCGAAAGATTTTCTCAGTTCGTATTTACATTTCTTGAATTTTGAAGTTATCTTAAATCAGGCTGAAAGGAAACAAACCACTTTTAAAGTTGATCTGCTTGAAGCATTAGATCAAAGTATTTTGGAATTATTTTATCAGTTACATAAAATAAGTAAAATCTTTTATAAGCATCGAAACATACTACTGAAAACCAATAAACTCTGTAAAATCTTTTCTGGAGGCAAACTGTTTTAGTTAATCATGTTATGAATATGAAAATCGCTTTCAATAATGTGAATGTACGTTTCTGTACATAAACGTTTAACTTGATTAATTCTCAACAGAGTACTCCATCATATCATTTACATTTGATTTAATTGGTTTGATCTTTCCAAATTCCTTTATTTTGAAATTTGAACGAGTAAAAATCGTTGAAATATGTAACCGCTGAACCATATTTCAATATCATAAATGACTTTTACTTAATTATGTCTGAAAAACATGCAGCATGCATATTATTCATATCGAATTCCTTTATGTGCTTTGACAAAGCAGATTTCTAGTAAATTGTTCATTTCTCGTAATTAAATTACTTGGTGACCTGGATCAAGCTGTACAGATGGCGTGTAACATCTTGTTTGAAGCTTACTAAGACAACTATCAATTTTTAGACAAAAAAGCCCTTAAAACTATACCGTGTATACCAGTAATAGTTACGAAGAACCTATGGTAAAGTTACGTTTATCATCAAGAATAACTAACAGTTTTGTTTAAATTTCATCAAATTGTCATGGAGTAGTTTCAGAAAGAATATACTTCCACATATTTACATTTACTTATCACTGGTTATAATATCAAATTCTAAAAAGATTCCTAATAATACACCTGAAACTATACTGCCCATTTCAAAAACGATCCATTCCAAGGTAATCATGAGAACACCTGGCATAGCTAATTTGAACCATCTTCCCCAGTCAAGCCATAGTTCATTTGTCCAACCTAAAATAAAGTTACAAAAAAAGCTGTGACATTCAAAGCTCTAGAATTTAAAAAATCAGAAAAGGTTGAATAGTAGAATGATACTTGAACATGTTAATTTATAAAAAACCAATATGGATTTATTCAAAAAAATTGAAAAATTAGTATTTAGTTATTCATTATAGAAAATAAATAATTATTTGGCGAGACTATAATTTATAGACGAGCCAGTCAGAAGAGTCTGAGGGATTTCAAGGTCACGGAGCCAATTTCAGCACCTGATGCTTATGTGCGATCCGTTCACAGAGGATTTTAGAGAAGACTTGACAATTAAGCGGCTACAATAAGTGAGATTACTATGAAGTACCTTTATTTGAAATTGCAGTGATCAAATGACTTGTAGACATTGCGCAGACTTCCACGATGTCCTTCGATGTAACATATTTTGAAGGAAGGAGTTTGCTGGAATAGGAATTTTTTCCGCTCGATCCAGATTGGGACTAAAGCATATTATAATAATCGCCGTGAACTGTATGATAAGAGCACCACTAAAATTGGCTGCAATAACCGCAGATGTCACTGAAACTTCGGCTGTTCAGTGGTATGAGTATTGTAAGGACACATCCATGATAAAAATAATAACTTTACACAATCGGAGTACACAAACAATATTGAAGCTATCTGGTGGAGGCCGAGAGGGTTTTTGTGACCTTATCATGGCTCCAGAAACTGAGTATTATGGAGCCATATGGATGAGTTCCTCTACCCTATGCATTACGATTTTAGAACCTTTGAACCTCTTTCTAACCTTGACAAGTTTTTGGATCATATAAAAGAAGTGTATCCACTCAAATTTCTTGGTTCTGTATAATATATTTTTACTCTATGCTGACTGTTTACTGATTGATTAATATTTCTCAGGGACATTCAAGATTCGTTCAAAGGCCGTCCATAAATTATAGTCTCGCCAATTATGTTTTAGTAAAACAATAGTTTGAAGGACAACAAGTTTCACATCTGTAAACTAGTACAGAATAAATAGTGTTTAATGATCTTAGTTTACTGGTATTTGTTTTAGCGAAGAAAAATATGTTTGAATTGGAAAATAAGTGAATTCGATTGTGTGATTGATTAAAGATGAAGAGATAGGTGCTCAAAATTTCACTTATTGATCTACTGTCCCATTGAACAAATATCGAGAAACGGAATAATTAGCTAACAAAATATATCTTTTTATGTAACGAAATTTCACATATCTAAAAAAATATTTAACACCATAAATGTGATATTTAACTTTATTAAAAAGTCGATGATTGTTGTCACACACAAAATTATGAGATTAATGCCAGAATATCAGGCTAATTTGTTGCCCAATATTCCACTAAAATAAATATAGACACATTAATTCACTTAGTATTGTTTGTTTGAATCTTCCCATTGATGTTTAAGGACTGCAAATGGTCAGTCTCTAGTTGGCATATGTGCATACTGTTCGTATTGCCTCGATATAGCCTTAATTCACAAGCGTGGTAAGCAAAGATGGATAGTGGCTAGCAGTGGAATCCAGGACGAGTGTTTCGTCCTATTTGTATGCACATATGCCAATAAGAGACTGATCATTTGCAGTCCTAAACATCAATGGGAAGATTCAAACAAACAATACAAAGTCAATTTAAAATTAACCCCATTGCACAAGCAAGTGGCTATCAGGACTCAGTGGCTGAGTGGATCACGCAATGGCGTTTGAAGCGAAAGGTACTGGGTTCGAGTCCCAGAGTGAACATCAACTCTGAGGTGCAGGTACATCCAGCTGACGAATCCCAAATAGGACGAAACGTGTGTCCTGGTTCCCACTGCTAGCCACTATCCATCTTTGCTTACCATAGACACATTATTTCACAATCTTAAATATTTAATAAGAATTAAAAAAACAAATTACCTTTCCATGTTAATCCTGATTGCTGCAACATTAGAATGTATGGTAGATAGCAAATACATTGAAATAAATAAGCTGATGATTGAGAAATAGCTGAACCTCTAATGTGAAAATAAATTATTACAGTAGATATATTGATTGTATTTAAAACTACTTTAGAAAATTTACATTAACAATGTTAGCACAAATTATATAAAAAATATGAGGAGTTACTGTAATGTGTTTAAGGGATAACTTAGGAGACTCCATATGATTTACTGAAGAATTTAAAATAGTGTTAGCTTTTACTTAAGTCTGAAAAGCTAAATGTCACTATGTTGTAGGGACAGTTTCTTATTTTTTAAATCATCATAATCAGTTGATCAAAGCTACGATACGTTAATGAAGATTGACGTTCGTCTAGCAATATACTGTGAATGTAACTACACCAAAACTACATTGTTAATGCTGGCAATTATTGAATGAACATTGGAAGTTTGGGAAATTATGGCAATAGTTAATTTACAGTTACATTAGTGCAAGCATTCCAGTCCTATAGGAGGTCATCCTAGAGTCAAGTAGCTACATGATAACTTTTTGATTATGATTACGTGATAAAAACATTGTTTGACACTAGGGAATGACCGAACTCATCACAATCATACCAAGCTTCCACCAGGGACAGCATTATAAGTCGTTCATGGATTGGAGCTTGAAGGTGTATTCTAAGTAAAAATCGATCTCAGTCAAGGCTGTTCACTTTCACCCTTCCTCGTTCTTCTGGCTGTTGACTGGAACATCGAGACCTCCACACTTCAGGAAAAGCACGGGATACAGTGGAAACCTTGGATAGAGTTGGAGGATTTAGACTTCGTAGATAAGCAATCCCTACTGTTTTGTACAAAGCAACAAATGCAGACAAAGGCATCTACTGTAACAACAGCTCTCAAAATACATAAAGAAAAAGGCAAGATCCTGGAATACAACACAGCCAACACCAGCCAAGTCGCACATGATAGGGAAGCTGGGGAATAGGTGAAGGCATCATTGATAAAGAAGGAGCATCTGATGCAGATATGAAGGCACAAATTGGGAAATCACGGATAGGGTTCTTACAACTGAAGAACATATGGGACTCAAAACAATTGTCAGTCAACATCAAAATCAGAATTTATAATATAAACGTCAAGACAGTTCCATTGTGCTAAGTTGAAACTTGGAGCTACTACAAATATCATCAAAAAGGTAAAGGTATTTATAAGTGGCTAATTACACAGGATACTTTAGATCTGTTACTCGAACTCTATCAGAAATACCTCATTGTGGTAGTGAACAAAACAGCTTACAGCTGAGGAGAAAATCAGGAGACTAGTAATATTCTAAAAAAAGCTAAGAAGAGCATGGAAATAGAATTTTCTGAAATCGAAGATTTATGTCTTAGTTTGTGTAATATTTGAAATAACTAACTAGACAAGTAAAGTCCAGATAAGAAGCAATAAATAAGAAATTTAACTTCAAGTCACGGAAAAATGTGACTTGACAAATTTATGAAGAGCAGGTCACCAAAACAAGGGAACATCGATAACTTTCTTCTGAATGGAAAAATTTAGTTTGAATATTATTGCAGCAACATCTTCAGAAGGGTTTGATAAGTTCCAAGCCCTTTTTTTCTGACTCATTTCCGAGACCTTTGAGACACTAAGGTCACATCCACCTTCAGACAAATGACGCGCAATTTCCTTAACAAAAACATACTGTCCTTTTAGTTATTTCAAATTTTTTTAATTATTCCATGATGATTGTCTCATATCAATCTACATATACATGGGAAACCCAAATTTAGATAAAACATTACTGACAGAAAGTATCTATATTTTCAATGTGTAATGCAATTGCTTTTATACTTTAAGAAGTTGGAGAGAATCCACAAAATAAGTGTATTCTATTCTGCTTCTTCTCATTATATCACTGAATTCAACTTACCTAATGAGTCATAGAAAATCAAGGACTACTGTAAAATTCTTTAGTCAGTACTTGAAATTTATCATTCCAATGCAATTCTACTTGTTTGACAAAGTTTAAACAAGGGAGTTTTAAAAAAAGAATGTATGAAGCTTAGGAAATTCTATGAATATTTCCCGTGTAACTTTTTACTACATACTTAAGTAGTTTTGTGGTGTGGGTTACTTATATCCACATAAATAGTATGTAACGATGGTCAGGCATAGAATGTATTTCAGTAGAAGAACGATGAGGAAAGAACGAAAACAAAACGCAATCGGTATGAAAATGGATGAACAATGAAAGCTCACACAATAGACTGACATTTGAGAAACGAAAAGTCAAGTTTTAGAGGATGGATTGTTATTTTACAGATTAACTATTTACTATATGGTTCTCAGATTTTAGTCAGATATTCTGTAATTTTAAGCTCAACTACATTTGGTTGTCCCCACTTGTGTTGTTGTTCACTAGTTTATCTAAAACAGATTTGAGCTATGACATCTTTCTTTCATTAATATTACATAATCATACATCAAATTTATAACACAGTTTTCAAGTATTAAAAACTTGAACGTTACAGAACACCGTTATTTAAACATGTATACATACATACGTTGTTATTTTGCAAAACTTTTAAAAAAACATTATAAATAACTTACATTATTCCAATTTCGTAAACAAATAAAAGAATATAATGTAGAGAAGCATTGAAACAATTTGTTAGAATCCCAATTGCCAAAGGAATATATACACGATTCTAAAATTAATAATAAAATATAAATCTGAATTTAAACTAAGAGAGATGTGTAAGAACTTTCGTTTAAATGAGAGCGAATAGTTTCACAGTATTTGGGCGCCGAGTTGATGTAAGACATTAAATAGAAATAATATATTTGTAAAATCTCAGTGAATGAATTTGTGGTAAATCTAACGTTTCGCCTGGCAATCTGGTTCAAGGAAATATTTCCTTCAAATTCATTCGCTGAGATTCTACAAATATATTATTCCTATTTAAGATAGATATGATTTTTTTAATAAATATAACTGATTTCTAGTTTCTGTAACATAATTACCATGGAAGTCTACTGTTTGTGATCAGTTTTGGACTGTTTCAGCGTGAATAAGCTACAAATTATGCTGAATTATCATTACGTCAATTATCAGACTATGGAATTTTTATATTAAAAAAGTGAAGGAATTCACTCATAACTATCGGCTTTTTTATATGAGTAGTTATAAATAGGATAAGGTTAGTAAGTCAGATGAAACCAAATTTTTAACTAAAATGATGAGTCTGTAACTGTTCTTGATGAAGATAATTAACATCAAGAACCAATTTTAGCTACCAACCATTCGAAACTAGAGAACATGAACATTTATTTACGAATCAAATAAAATTAAAAATATCAACCATTGGATCCCTACCAAGTATTCTGAAAGCAATGACTAGAAGTCTTTAATTACTTAATACTGAAAAGTATCCTGAAATAAGGGTGGGGATGACAATACTTCCTGATTTTCCATAATGATTAAGTTAAAGTTAATCGATTATATAAACTATCTTGACAGTTGTTAGTTGT
>NC_031502.1:41044835-41055450 GCF_000237925.1 Schistosoma mansoni
CTAAATTTTCAAACAGATATCAAAAGATTATATTAACCATCGACACACATCTGAATAATGTGCATAACACTTTATTGTAAACAGCGAAACGATGGAACTTTAACAAACAACGGTAGCTATTTTAGAGGACGTTATTTCACTTAATTCAAAGCTTGTAAAACACGAACATTCATTTATGTCCCTAGTTTATTCTACAAACCATAAGCTTTCAATTGATGTATGATTCACTCGCATAACCTTTTTTGTTCCCAAATTTAAACCAGTCAGCCAATCGTATCAAGGTCTTCATCTAGATTGAGATAAGTTATCTACTGTATATTGGTGAGTATACAGATCAAAGACGTGACAACTTCATTTTGTCAAAGTTGTTTATCATAATTACTGATTATTACATTGATTCTGAATCAATTAAAAAAATCTACAAGTTTTGAAATGTTAATTAGATTGATACAGTTTTAGAATTTCTCCTTATTAAATAAGTCGTTTCTTAATAATAACTAAGCGACTAGTTACTAAAGTGAATTTAAATATGAATCTTTTTTTATCTCAATGGTACGTACAAGTGAAAGTTGAATGCTATTTGAAATCTTATGTTTTTTCGCCTTTATCTATGATTCACCGCATGTTTACCCTTGTAAGACACACCATATATTAAATTCACTTGGTATTGTTTGGTTGAATCTTCTCATTGACGCTTAGGACTGCAATTATTCAGTCTCGTATTGGCCACATGTGCATACTGTGCGTATTGCCTCGATATAGACTTAATTCGCAAGCATTATAAGCAAAGATGGATAGTGGCTAGCAGTGGAATCCAGGGTGCGCGTTTCGTCCTATTTGGGCCAATAAGAGATTGATCAATCGCAGTCCTAAACGTCAATGGAGAGATTCAAACAAACAATACTAACTTCACACTATTGCACAAGCAAGTGGCTATCAGGACTTAGTAGCTGAGTGGATAACGCGATGGCGTTTGAAGCTAATGGTACTGGGTTCTAGTCCATGAGTGAACATCAACTGTGTGGTGCAGCTACATCCAACTGATGAGTCTCAAACAGGACGAAACGTGTGTCCTGGATTGCACTGATAGCCACTATCCATCTTTACATCAATATTACTTGTAATTGTTGTATTACTCAGAAATATATAGGCGAACAATATTGTTTTCGATTAGATCCTCATCAGGCTTTACTCTAATATACAGTAATATTTATATGCCACTTCTATGTGTATCTATGAATTCAGCTGCCCCTGTGGAGAAAGCTATATTGGACGCACTACCAGACAATTGAACCAAAGAGTTAGTGAACACCTCCCTTCGTGGTTAGGAAAAGGTATGGTCAAGTCGATACGGAGCTCGATTCTTTCACACTTGATTGATAGCGGTCATGAAGTTGACAGAAACCAGTCTTTTAAAGTTATTTATCGTATTCCTACTATTTTTCCTTATGGGGTTCGATCTCGTCTCCTACACATAGCAGAAGCTATAGGAATTCGATCCAACAACCCAAGTCTTTGTGTTCATAAGAAATTTGTAACACCCTTATCTCTCCCTTGGCCTTAATAAATAATTTTATTTTCCATACTCTTTCTTCGTTTATTTTTCTTCACCGCCCTATCAATTATTTACTTATAATTTTTCTAATATTCGATTCCAATTATCTGAACACTTATTACGTAATCTTATAATTTCTATGAATGTTATTTCAGTGTCTATATTTTTCTAATCATTGACCTATTTTCCTATCATGTAACATTGATTCAAGCCTTTTATTATTCTTATCACAACTAGTACACCTGTCATTACACTATCAATTTGTACTTTTCACTTATTATGTTTAGTTATGTAATCTATTCCACTGTTATCATTGACTCATAAACTGCCTTGATTGGTTTAATAATTTCGTATATGCATATAAATATTACTGTATATTAGAGTAAAGCCTGATGAGGATCTAATCGAAAACAATATTGTTTCGCTTATATATGTTGTTCTTAATCACAGTATGGGAATTTTTCAAATTATTCAGAAATCCCTGAAACAATAATGTATATCAGTGAGAGATAACCGGGTTCAATTTTAATCTGTAATCAACTGACCTAATATTAGCTATTCTCTTAATATATAGAATTCGTCCATATTACTCAAGGCTTGTGGTTTTTTTCAAGTGCTTATGAGATAACTCTTGATCTTTCTAAAGGATAAAAGCCTTTAGGTCTTGGTTTTACCCTTACGATGATAATAATGTCATAAAATATTCCTTTCCTTTAATTTTTCTCTGTATTCTTAAACCTGAAGATGTTCCCAGGGTCATTTCATTGAACTATTTTGATACTCTTAGCATTGAGAAAAAATATTCATTACTATCCGCTGATCATACTCATTTTATTTCGTATATTTATTGTCGGCTGCCTATAACCTGAAATTATTTCAGACAAATGGGTTCAAATTGCTTACCTGAAAAAGTTTAGTTGAATGTTGTTAAACAAAACTCATTTTATAATGATGATTTTTAAATAAAACAGGATGTAAGGAACTGACAAGAATCTGTTCAAATTAGTGTTTATCCTCTTAACGAGTTGGTTAATTGGGCTGTATGTATGAGCCCATTCATATGTTACAGCAACTTCGGAAATGATATTCTGCAACTATTCTCAAGATTTTGTAGTTTACATCAAACGCTAACTGTATTAAGACAGTCACTTAAAACCAGAAAACACTGGATATTTTTTCGTTCTAGTAAAGAACATTTCAGGTTTTCCCATCAACTATCCCTCCAGAGCTCGAACTTAGTCCATGCAGACCTGGCATTGACTGTTTAAACTTTATACAATTAGGTTAGAATACATTGATTTACATACCTAGCTTCAGTCAGTCTCTGATGGGTTGCTACTTCGATCTCAGGAAAATTGAACTCTGCTAATTATTGCTTTTCACTAGAACTAAGGAAATCATCTCTTGTAATCAGTCAATAATGATTATATATCTGTTGATTACTTGTAGACTATTTGTTTCATTTTACCCCACTTTTTCATTTCAGTTAAGTAAACCCATCTTAACTAAATGTTGCACCTTGAAGTTGTAATGGAAATCCTAACTGCAACTAACGTTATTGTCGTTTTATCATGAAAATGCTAGAAGCTAATAAAATGGATAAAATTGAACTTTGATTTGCTCAATTCACTTTGCTAAGTATTTAGAGATGGTAAAATATTTACAAATGGAATGGCAAAGTTTGTAAGTTATCATTTTGCATGGACTATTTAATCAAATCCAATTTTATAAAGTTGAGATCATGAGTCAGTTGAAGCTAGACCACCATGGAAAACCTGAAAGCACTGGATGGCCGTTTCGTCCTTTTGTGGTACTCCTCAGCAGTGCGCATCCACGACCTCGCCTCGTGAGATTCGAACCCAGGACCTATCAGTCTCGCGCCAGAGTACTTAACCGATAGACCACTGAGACGGAAGGCATCCAACTGTGTTAATGTCTAACTCCAATTTTGTTTATTTTAACTATTGGTTTTCAAACCTTCATACTGTATTCCATGTTCATATTTAACAGAATTTCTATTATTCACTTATAATAATGTAATCATTTAATATAATTAAAAAAAATAAAGTTAAACTTACTTGAGTTTGAACGTACTTTGTTAAAATCTGACCTATTGCAGCAAACTTGGAAAAAGAGTTAAAATAGATCTGTTAATTACATATTTATTGTTGGAATAAATCATATATATGTATATCTACATTTGTTTTGCTAAAACTTACATACAATCCTGGTATCATATATAATAAATATTCGGAAGCTTTCCTAAAATATAATTAAAACAAGAAGCAAATGATAGTTACATATATAAACTACTTAATCTAGACAAAATAGTATTATACGTGTGAAGAAAAATAATTGATTTATGAAGATGAATAAAATTACGAGACAAATATTAAGTAGACTGCAATGAATAAATGTGTCCCTTAGTTCTATCCAAAAGTTTTAAATACTGAATCTTATCTCTTTACCGATAGGCAAGATAGACTATTAGAGGTTATGCATCATTGACTCAACCCCAACGATCAGATAACTTTCTTAACTGTCCTCCATATAAGTTTTAGCAAATAAGTTCGTCCTATCGAAATAGTGATCTTCTTGGTCTACAGAAATCCTTGATCACTTCTGAACTACAGCTATTTCAAGCTATAGCCCATGCGATCAGAAACGCATACTTAACCATAGTCCAGTCACCTCTAAAACATATAGCATCGATAAAGGTCTTCATGGTATTTTACACTGCATAATTCCTTTTTAAACGTATTACTTGTCTGTGCACGTTCACTTCCAAATAAAGTCTTGGCCTTAGGAACTTTAGCTTTCTTAGTCAAATATTTTTGCGAAATTGTCACTAAAACATGATGCACTCATGTAGTGTCTGATTCGGAATTAAATATCTGAAACCACTGACTTTATCTCCGTAACAGAGAGTCCCAAACTAAAATCTGAAACAACTGTCAAATACTCTTTGATTTTCTTAAGTTCATTGGTCAATATTAATCTGCGATAAAAGATCTCATTTGAAATTTTGATATCCAATGTGATGAATATTCCATGCAACGTTCAGTGTAGATTTTTAGAAATGTTTATTTCAATATACATAACAGTCTAGTCTACGTGTTTGGAAGAGGCATATCCTATCCCTTACTTAACCATGATTCTAACGATCCTTTCTTATTTTGTAGGTTGCTATTGATCTGTGATGGTTCTTTTCTTCATCTTTCAAATCTGTCTTCTATATGTTAATTCCATTTTCGTCATCTCTTGACTGTAAAATAACTTAAATCAACATTTGATATTTTTGTTAACTCTTGCTATATTTGTTAAAAATGTAACAATTTTCTACTCTATTGTAGACTATTATTCTCTGAAATAATGACCTACACTTGGTCATTAAACATCCGAGATTCAATTTTTTTACTCATTATAATAATAAAAATATATTCTTTCATTGTTATTTAAATAATCTAACTAATGCTCAACGTATTTCAAATTTGATAGTTGAATTCATGAGTCGATTAAAGCTATAACACCATGAAAAACCTGAAAGCATTGGACAGCCGTTTCATCCTAGTATGGGACTCCTCAGCAGTGCGCATCCACAATTATCAAGTCTAATTTCAGTAGCAATATTTATCAATCAAGTCTTTAGTTGAAAACTGAATTTTTATTGTTTCAAGTATGAACACTTTCATGAATTGTTTATCCTCTACTCAAGGTATCATTGTCAAATAGAAAGGAGTAACAAGTGGTAAAATTGTCTATTTATATTGAATTTTGTAAAGCTATAATTTTAAATTGAAATAAATATTATGTTTGAAAAATATTAGATTTGTTAAAACTTACTTAGCCATTAATGGATTTTGTTTCAATCCCAATAGTATAGGTTCGATGCATAAATACAATGACCAACTAGGCATACACATAATAAACGAGATTACAATAGCTAAATATATCATTAATTGAAAAAAAAATACAAAAATTACTAATAGAATCATTAAAATAGTTATGATAATTGTATAGATAAATTTCACCAAAGTTTATCATCACCTTGGGGATTATTGACTTAATGGATGACTGATTTTTACACTGGATACGAGATTACAAGGTTTTTATACCTCGAACGTTGGTGGGTGCATACTGGTAATTAGTTCTAAACTTGGACAGTGCGCTTGTCCATTCACCCTCGGTTCTTACTCTTCCTAAAACTAATACCAATATATAATAAAAAATAATCTTGGAAAATCACTTCGTGCGATGGATTTCTGGAAATAATCATTGTTAGCAGTTATCAAGAACCTGTTGAATATCAAATAGAAGTTAGGCTATATAGTCGAATGTTAAACAGTAAAAAAAAGATAACATAAAGGAAATGAGTGTGAAAGGGAATTTTCTCGACAGATTCATCTTATTGGTTCCAATATACTTATTGTTTTAGCTAAATTTAAATACTTCGCTGATTAACTACTTAGTAACATGGATTATTAATCACTGAATCAGTCATTTATGTATTTTCCGTACTATTATAAGACATATGTTTTACCTTTTGAGGTGAATGATTAAAAGTTAACAGACTAGATCCCTAAAATATCCAAATTCCGTATATTTTTACAATTTTTCTTAAGAGTTTATTGCGTTATTTTCATAAAATAATGTATTCAAAATTATGTAACAGCTTTGAATATGCATAAAAATACTATTTGATCACAACTTCATAAGTACTAGTCACTACTTTTGGAAGAAACAACAAGTCAAAACTAATATGACATTTCAAACAACAATTTGAAAATCGATAACAACTAATCTAATGTTATGTAATAATGATTTATAATGAATGCCTCTGTAACTTACCACGTTGTAAATGAATACCCATTAATCCTTTATTTGAACTGCCAAATATCTAAACATATAAAAATCAATCAACACGAAAATAAATTCACCAAAATATAAGCGTATTGAAAGACATTTGTATTTTATACTTTATAGCTTTATTCTCATTATGATATTAGGCATATACTACGCTTATACGTGTATTATGTTACCAATAGTCAATCTTCTATGTTTTATAACGTATAGGAAATTCATTAAAATTAGTCAAAAGTAGTTTAGGTTATTTTTCTCATTGTTATTATGTAAATTCTATTGTCAATCATAAAACTATTTCCTGGAGATAGATACAGTTTATTTAACTTAATGATAATCAAATGTTTTACGTTTTTGATTGAGATCATAAACCGATCAATGTTAGACCACCATTGAAAACCTGAAAGCACTGGACAGCCGTTTCTTCCTAGCATGGGAACCCCCAGCAGTGCGAATCGATGGTCCATCACACGCGATTCGGATCCAGGAGCTCCGGTTTCGCTAGCGAACATTTAATCTCCTAACCACTGAGCCGGCACCCAACGGTGATAATGCCTAACTCCAACCAACCCACGAAATTGCGCAAACATCTTCCATTGTCTGAGGTAGATACCCTTCTCTACGTGACACGGATTATGTTTTATTTTTAATAGTATTCTTCGTGTAGATATATTTTATATGTGAACTGATGAATTAATTTAGAAATAGTGATCTAAAAACTGTGCATTTTGAAGAATAGCTCAAAAAGAATATAATTTACAGCTGTTCAATAGTACTCATCTACTATCCGAACATTGTTGAAAGCAGGACCTTCTGACTTCTCGGTGATGGACATTGTCACCAAGTTAACAATTTACGCTTCTACTCTGGTTAACAGCTCACGAAATGAGAATATTTTGTTTAATGCGCTACATTTAGAGCATATGACCAGTTATAAATTCACTTCATGTTGTTTACTTGTATCTTCCCATTGTTATTAAGAACTGCAATGAATCAGTGTCTTATTGGCATATGTGCATCCTATGCGTATGCCTCGATATTGCCTGAAGTCACAAGCATTATAAGCAAAGATAAATATTGGCTAGTAGTGGGATCCAGGACGCGCCTTTCGTCCTATTTGGGACGCGTCAGCTGGATGTACCTGTATCCCAGAGTTGATGTCCACCCCGGGACTCGAACCCAATAGATTCGAGTAAAGATTCAAGCAAATAATACTAAGTGAATTAAAACGCCACCCCATTTCACAAGCAAGTAGCCATCAGGACTCAGTAGCTAAGTGGATAACGCGATAGCATTTGAAGCGAATGGTACTGGGTTCGAGTCCAAGAGTGAACATCAACACTGAGATGCAGGTACATTCAACTGACCAGTCTCAAACAGAACGAAACATGTGTCCTGAATTCCACTGCTAACCACTATCCATCTTTGCTTATGAAACATGATCAATCACTTTACTGAGTCTTTGAAAAATATATTCAAAATGGCTTATATACTTTACTTCGATCTTATTCTGCAAGTTTTACAAAAATCAGAAATTTTTAAATGATAAACTTGAATACAGAAATTTCTGTATAAGTTCTCCAAGATTTGTTGTTTATCAACATGAAAAATTAAATTATTCTAACGGTGATTTCTAGCATATAACAGTATTTTAGTAGATATCTATTGACCATTTAATGTTTTCTGGGCAAATTTTCGAGTTGACATTTTACACCAAAAAGTTTTACTTCTTGTTATTTGGTTAAATTTGGCTATTGTTGTAAGAATGAAGTTTAAAAGATTCTTTAAGTTAAATAAAGATATTTATTTATTACCTTAGCTTTCGTATTTTTGACAAACTGTAATAAAGTTTCTGCATATTATCGATCAATTCTTATGGATCGAATTGATACTATTTTGAACACTAAAACTCTGGTTTATTTAAATACTATCTTAGGTAATAAATATTCTTAAACGGAAATATTTCTTATGATCATTTTAACCAAAATATCTAGTAAAAATCGAAAATCCCAATGTCAATATTCTGTCCACCTTATGATAAGAATTACTACTATATGATCTAGATAGAAGACCTTTTTAATGTACAGAATGATTATATACATAAAGAATGTTACACTTCCTTGGGTTTTTTTTGTTCCGAGCTTCATTGTCACGTTGTTTTCTTAATGTATACAGATTAAACAAATTCTAAACTACTGAATAAAATTAGAACTGATTGATGGGAGAATGGATGAAATACATTTGCTAAAACACAAAATTTAGAAAAGATTTGTTCAGCAAAGAGTTCACTTTAAGGAGAACTCACTTTCAAAGCTGTACACTTCCAAATGTATACTTATTTTATAAAACAATAATCAATATTATATCTATCAATGATGATGATAATAATAGATTTGCTAAGCATGGGAACAGCAAAGTTAAATGAACAAAAAAAAAACACAAAAATTTTATTCTTATTGAAAAATTGACAATTTAATTTGATTGTGCTTGAATATTTATCAGTATGATATATATCTGCAATTGCATATCTCTGGGAATGAACTCACTAAAAATGAATTCCTAACTGAACGAATATTTTTTAAATTTGTGTTTGCATCACAAACAAAAAGTAAACAATTTAAACCATAGAACACAAATTCATCAGTTTACTTTCTGTACAGAATAATTTTAATATATAGAATTCAAAATTTGACTGAAAATATAAACCTTTGCTTACAATGCTTGTGAATTAAGGCTATATCGAGGCAATATGCACAGTATGCACATATGCCAATTAGAGACTGACCAGTTGCAGTCCTAAAAACATCAATGGGAAGATTTAACCAAACAATACCAAGTGAATTTAAAATCCACCCCATCGCACAAGCAAGTGGCTATCAGGACTCAGTAGCTGAATGGATAACGCGATGGCGTTTGAAGCGAATGGTACTGGGTTCGAGTCCCAGAGTGAACATCAACACTGAGATGTAGGTACATCCAGCTGACAAGTCCCAAATAAAACGAAACGCGCCTCCTGGATTCCACTACTAATCACTATCCACCTTTGCTTATAAGTTCATAATAGTTACAATAAGAATTAATATCATACATCAATATAACGATTGTCAGGTATAAACTTTAAAAATATAGTAATCTTATTAGTTCAATGTAACCTAAGGTCAGATATAAAAGGTTTATCAGTATATATTCTAATCGATTATGCTAAATTGTTTGTTGGAAAATGTTTTGTAATATCAAACGAGTCAGTATATAAAGCACATATCAAATTATTTTCAATTATTTCACATAATTTATGATTGTTCAATGATATTATTAGACTATTTCAATTCTATTTAATTATCATATACTGTAGACTATTTTGTAAACAACTAGGTCACTAGTATGTAAAAATGTTGTCAATTTTGACTGAAAAATTTGGTTTTGACAATCAGTTTTAGCTTTTCTTGTGCTTTTTTGTTGTTGTTGTTGTTGTTGAAAGTATCAATTGATGTAATTATTTTCAAGTGATTATTGTAAAGGTCTTATGTGATTACATTCTTTTAATCGATAAGATGATAAATAAACATGCCAATTTGTAATGAATATAAGACTAAACTTACCTGTGAAAATAAAGTGTCAACTGCTGTTAATAGACCAGTAATAACAGCTAAGCCAGCGACATTGAATATGGAATTTGCTAAACCGACAGTAGCAAGTGCAGTTTTTCCAAGTTGGCCACAGAATATAAGACCCATAGGTCCAGATAAAAAAGCCACCAAAGATGTTATGGTCTTCAATAATTAATTAAGAACATCAATATAAACAAAAAGAATTATTTTCAGGAATATAACCAACTACAAATACAAACACTTCAATCAATAGTAACTGGTTACCGCAAATTACAGCTTGAAACAGGAAGATTTATGTCAGTTTCAAATAATTTATGAAATATCTTCGTTCTGCATTACCTTGATTTGATTTAGTTTCAAGTTGCAACCTAAATTTCTATGTTCATCTTATCCAATGAATCAGCTAACGGAAATCATTCACATTTAATGATAATATCAATAATCATACAAGAATAAATATATAAAAATCAGAAGGGGTTTTGTAGAGATTTAGCATTTGCATAGTTGAAAGCGTGAGTCAATTGAAGCTAGACTACCATGGAAAACCTGGAAGCACTGGACGTCCTATTATGGGACTCCTCAGCAGTGCGCA
>NC_031502.1:41055650-41064727 GCF_000237925.1 Schistosoma mansoni
TTCGTTGATGCGCACTGCTGAGGAGTCCCATAATAGGATGAAACGGCCGTCCAGTGTTTCCAGGTTTTCCATGGTGTTCTAGCTTCAATTGACTCACGCTTCCAATGATGAAAATTACTAAATCTCCTCAAAAACCCCTTCTGATAGTAATTATTATTATTTTGAATTTTATTTTTTAATTTTGTTATCATTTAATGTCTTACATCAACTCGGCGCCCAAATACGGTGAAACTATTCGCTCTAATTTAGACGAAAGTTCTTATATATTTGTTATCATTTGTTTGTAATTTTCCGCCTCTTTCCGTTTATATTCTTCACTATCTAATTATTTGCATACTTCTTATTACGTAATGATTTTAATGTTTTGTGATCACTATTCTAAGTCTATTTACCCACGTTTGACCTCCTATTTCCAATGTTTAATTATTGATAAGACTTTTATTATCGTAATTTAATATTCTTACTACTATCAATACACCTGTCTTCCCACTATCAACTTGTATTTTTACCTATTATGCTTGATGACGTATTCTGTTTCATTGTGATTATTGACTCAAATAGCTTTGATTGATCTAAAATTTTCGTATAAATATTCATGTATATTAGAGTAAAGCCTGATGGCGATCTGATTGAAAACAATTGTTCACTTACATGTGTTGTTCTAATTTTCACAATGGGAATCTTTAAAATTCTAAAATCACATTATGTATAGTATAGACTCTTTCTAGATTCTTCTTACTAGAACATTCGAAAACTATGTAAAACATACCGTCTAATAATTAATGTCATTATCAATTCTGTTCCATTTTAGGAGAATGTAAACTGTCTGTTAATTAGATTTTGAATGGTAACTACATGTTACAGATTTAAACAACCCATTGAGAAAACAAGATTTATCAGATTTATACGATTTAATAGCTAAATGCATTTTGAACAATCTGATGGATCATGTGATTTTTAAAAACGTTTATCATTAAAAAATAAAAGGTCAGGTAGATAAATTGAAAGATAGGAGCAAACAATGATAATAAAAAAAATTGGGGGTCACAGAACGTCAAATAATAAACTAATATTACTAGAATAGGTTTAAAGTAAAACCAAACTGCTTTTGAGAACAAAAAGTGAATAGGTAAATCTTTGATAAATTCTACTGAAAGCCTCTGGAGTCACTTATGGAATACTACATCAGGTGATCGTATATCAATCCTATGATCCTTCTCAACAAAAGGTATCTTAGTGAAGGAATATGCTGAAAGAACTGAATGAATTTACGCATTGTTTATGTGATCTGATTGTTCAAAATGTATGAAAACTACAGAGTTCTGAAAAAAGTTCATTTTCTCGTCAAATTATCAAAATCTGTTACAGTTGTTCGCGATTCTAAATCAAATAATAGTTTCAAGTAGACTAACTGTTTAAATGTTATCGAGTTACTTCATTCATGTTAATTTTATTGTTTAATGTCAATGTTTAATTTATGTTTCGAATTACTGAACTTTTTAAACGATAACAAAACTGACATTAAGTAATGGTTGATTACAAAATGTTACATATATCTGTTGTTTATATAAATGTCTCTTGCGATATGCGACATTACTCGGCTTAATATAGTTTCATATTATTCTTAGCTAAACAGTTTTATCACAAAACTTCATTAATTAGTTTTAAACCAGAAAATGATTAAATGGAAAAAATGTTTTTCATTTATATAAAGCTTTGCTAGTAAAATGTACATTTTATCCAAAATTTGATATTACATTTGAATATGGTATTACAGTAGTCATTATTTAGTATATACATGAAAGTCAGTCATGAATTTTGGGAAAAGTAAAATGTGTGTCGATTTAAGCTTAACTACTCTTTAAATGTATCATTAGTAGTGTTGCGAAATTATATAACAAATTAGATAAGCAGTACTATAATTACCGTAAAATCGAGTGAATAAAATACAGAGTAGGATAAGAAAAATAACTGAATTATTGTCATGGTAATAATTATAGTATCATGGTGATTAGACGAAATTTTTGGAGTCTGGAATATGGTCAATTCTAATCATTCATTAAATGCAGAAATTAAAATTGGTACATAAAATATTACTAATAGACCGGATGAGCTTCTCAAAATAACTTCGTTTCTTAACGTAGTTGACATAAAATAACTCGCGAATGCTTGGAAGAATTGAATATTTTTAAGAATGAAAATGAAGCGTCATAGTGAGAGTTTGAACTATTTTATTTATTAATTGATGTCAAATACAGCGATAACATGTGAAACGATAAACAAATAAAACTGAGCCAAATGTTCTTTATAGATTTCGGAATGTATTTTCATTACTAGTATTAAAACAAAGTTAGTGATTTCTAAAGGTCCTAGTTGTTTATGTTCAAAGTTTATTGCATAAAAACATAAGTTTACACAAACTCTTTGCTTTCTTTGCACTTTCCTAAGAGATTGATCAATTATATTCCTAAACATCTATGCAAAGATTCAAGCACCGAATGAATTTATCTACATCTCATTTCACAAGCTGGTGGCTGTCTTGACTCAATAGCTAAATAGATAACGCGATGAATTTTGAAGAGAACTGCATCATCTTCGAGTCTCGGATTGAACATCAACTCTGAGATGCAGGCGCACCCAGCTGACGAGTTCCGAAGGGGACGAAATGCGCGTCCTGGATTCAAGTGCTAGTCACCATCATCTTAGCTTATAACTGTTCTAAATGTTTATTTAGACTTCTTGGTAACATATTCAGATAATCGGTCAATGTTCTTACGTCTGTATATGATTTTATAAATAATGTTTTTAAATTCGTAAGTTTAACATTACAAGTAAACCATTCGTAATTTTGTCTGACTGTAAAGAACATCTTAAGTTTGTTAATCAAACATACCCTCAAATATATTTTTCCACTTCTAGTGGTATTTAGTATAGATACCATAAAATTCAGCATTATACCATTATTGTGGTGAGAAAGTACCAAATAACAGGGTGAAATGCTTGACGAGAATCGTCGCAACTTAATAATCTTTTTTGTCACGCACTGACGATACCTCGTGAATTGACAAGAACCACTGAACAACTGTTCTTTGTCCATTTAATACTTCCCAAAAGTGAACACTTATGATTCTGAGAGGAGGCAGCATCAGAACGTTTGTATCTTTCAGTGTCTCTCACTAAGACTTCAGGAACTCACCCCAATCACTTAAAGCTTCATTGTCATTACGTAAACGATACTTTCATAGAATCGAAGAAAAAAGATAGAACGGTCAATCTGGTTGATATATTTAACATCAATTAGATTCTCTGTGGATTAGGAATATTTTAAGGTGATTCAAAAATTATGACCATAGATAAAAACAAGCTATTTGAATTTGTCACTTTTATATGCTTATCAATTCAACTGTTCTTGTGGAGCCAGCCAACTGTTTACAAATATTTACTTGGATTATTATAATTATATTAATTCTTCTTCTCATTACTTAGTTAATCATTCATGATCAATCGTAAAATTCTAATGGTATTATGCAACAAAAATTATTCGATTGATATCACATTGCAATTGTAAAACATATTAATTTTAGCCCATAAAGAAAAAATAATTGAAAAGAATTATTCCTTAACTCTGTTTGCCGTTCATTGACTTTGTTTACCTATATGATCAACATGCATGTTTTTATGAAGTCTACTCAATTCTGTCTCTAACAGAGAAAGTTTTAATTATGAGATAAAATTTAAAATTTGTATACAAAATCATTGTTACTTTGTTGTACTTACCTTAAGCTTTACACATTATTACTTTTATTTCAGACAATTTTTCTTTAAATATTCCCCCTCTCCTTAATTATTTCTCATAGTTTTTACCAATATCCTTTCATAAATACTAGCCCTCCTATCTCATACACTCGAACAAATACAGACGAAGACAGCAAATGTAGCAGCAGCCTATGAATCAATAGGCCACAACATACACAAAGGGAAAAGCAAGATTCTCAACTCAATCACACTTGATGGCGAAATTCTGGAAGAGGTGGAAACTTCCACGTACCTGGGAAGCATCATTCATAAACAAGGAGGATCGGACGAGCGTCAAGACAGTTAGTACTACTGTACGGAGCTGAAACGTGGAGAACTACTACATCCATCGTCAAGAAGGTGCAAGTAATTATAAACAGTTGTTTACACATACTCAACATTCACTTGCTGGATACTGTCAGCAACAGCGTTTTATTGGAGAGGACAAACCAGCTTCCAGTTGAAGAGGAAATTAGGAGATGTTGGAAGTGTATAGGACATACATTAAGGAAATCACGAAACTGCATGATGAGGCAAGCCCCAACTTGGAATCCGGAAAGGAAGCGGAAAAGAGGAAGGCCAAAGAACACATTACTCTGGGAAATAGAAGCAGATATGAAAAGGATGAATGTTAACTGGAAAGAACTGGAAAGAATTGCCCAGGACACGGTTGTATGAAGAATGGTGGTGTGCAGTCTATGCTCCTCCACGAGGGGTAATAGGCGTAAGTAAGTAAGTAAGTTTCATAAATACCGTGACACTTTTAATTACTGAACTAATGATATAAGCAGCTCAGTCTATTTGAACTCATATTTATCAGAGAAAAAGCATTTCTATCTTATTACTAAACTCATCTCAACATCTCTCTACGTTACAGTATTAGAATCACATTGCAATCGAAACCAGTACAGAAGTAAGCACGAAAAACTGTAAACAGCTATGATAAACTGTAATGGTAAACTGTAAATGAATTTAGTTAGAAACAAACGTTTTGTTTTACTGTTTCGTATAAACATAACTAAGATGTATACAATCATTAATTGTATTAATCATATAATCCATTGAAATTATATTAGATAGATGATGTTAATAAAGATGATTATTTTCATTAATTAAATGAATATTTAACTTACAATTGGTATAGCCAGTTGGACAAGTTTTTTAAATTCATAACAAAAACCGAATGGAAAAAATTTTCCTAATAGACCAGTATTAATAATATTAGGTATTTCAATTCCTTCACAATTAATTGTAATTTCATTATTATTAATATTATCAACTAAAGAATATAAGAGAGAAAAAAATAAAATTCAAATAGAGTATACAAAATTATTGAAAGAATAAAGTAATTTATAAGAACTTTTGTTTAAATTGGAGTGGATAGTTTCAGAGTATTTGGGCACCAAGTTGATGTAAGATGAATTACATATTCAGTGGTCTAGAGGTTAAGTGCTCACGCGCGGAACTGATAGGTCCTGGGTTAGAATCTCGTGAGGCGGGATTGTGGATGCGCACTGCTGAGGAGTCTCACAATAGGATGAAATGGCCGTCCAGTGCTTCCAGGTTTTTCATGGTGGTCTAGCTTCAATTTATTCGTGATCTCAACTATTAAAATTTACTTAGTGTGGTTTGTTTGAATCTTCCCATTGATGCTTAGAACTGCAACTGGTCAGTCTCTTATTGGTATATGTGCATACTGTACTTATTGCCTTGATATTGCCTTAAGTCACAAGCATTATAAGCAAAGACGGGTGGTGGATAGCAGTGGAATCCAGGACGCGCGTTTCGTCCTATTTGGGACTTGTCAGCTGGATGTACCTGCACCTCAGAGTTGATGTTCACTCTGGGACTCGAACCCAGTACCTTTCGCTTCAAACGCTATCGCGTTATCCACTCAGCTACTGAGTCCTGATAACTTTCAGTTATCATTGTAATATGATGAGATATGTTCAGATTGTCAGTATTAAAGAGGAAGAAAAAGCTTGGACTAGATTTCCAGGTGAAACGTTGGATTTGCTTCAAATTGCTTCGCTGAGATTTTATAAATACATTCTTCCTCTTTAATGTTTCACATCAACTAGGTGCCTAAATAATGTGGAACTATTCAATCAAATAGCCAGTATTGTTTTCATTGCAGACAATTTATTCATTTTACTCACAGTTTTCTTAACATGTAGCGAAATACTATAACTATGCAGTACATTATCCGGCATGTATATTATCTGACGAAATTGTTGAGAAGGTATAATTGGCCAAACTTTTTATAGTTGTAAATTTATAATTATCAATGTCATAGTAACATTTTACATCACACATTTTTCTAACGTTTATAGTAAAAAGTAAGGTCACAAGAATTCTTCGAAATATCAAATAGAGGACTAATCTATTAGGCAAGGGAGTGATGATAGGAAATGTTATCCTATTGTAGCCGGTGACTAGGATCCAGGAGCTCATGTGTGCCTTTAATTTGGAATCATGGTAGGTAGACATTCTATATCCATCAACTTAGTTCTGGCTTTCGAAGTTCACTTTTCGCCCTCTGACCTCTGTAAACAACAATTCCGTAGCGAAATGGCAGTGAGTAGGACTCACCTGACACTATACGTGTAGCTACATGAGAGCATCTAGAGAGAGAGCGAACTCTTTCCACTCTTTACAGTATCAGGGCATTTACAGGCTAGCTTGTCAATAAACTCCATGTGTTCCAATTTAAAAGTTTGAGTGATTTATATTGTTTTCGTAAAGGTTTAGAGTATGCTCGTACAATTCAAATGGTGATAATAATATCACTCCTAATTTTGTTTTTAGTAGAAAACACTTTTTCTTTTAAAACTGGATATAATCGTACATACACTTTTGTGTATGTGTATCACTAGATGACTAATTTCCCCACAGTATTCCTGTTTAATACATAACATCGCTAAAATATTTCTACATTGATTTCTCTATACATTTCTTACTACTGTTACAGTAAAATGAAGGTTTTTTGACTTCCAATTTCGTTTTTTTGTTGTTAATGGGAGTTGGTCACTTTTTACTTTTCGTTGTTGAACTTGGACCTGTGTCATTTAGTGTTTGAATAACATTGTGGAATAAATACGACAGATGTAATGAGATTAATGTATTCATTTACTGTCATAACAGTTATCGGACAATCCCATGAAGAAGGTTTAGAATAATTCATTTGAGTAGACAGTAAGTGGACATGAAATTAAGCTGTTTGAAATCCTTGTTATGATTATTAACTAGGGATTGCAGTTTTGCAAAAAAAATTTAACCAAGTATTTAGATTCAAGTCACTAATAGTCGCAGTTTTCTTCTCAACAACCTGAAGGAGAAATGGATTTCACTTCCTGTGTTTTAAACTATCAGAACATTTGTCAAAATTTTAAGAAATTTATATATCTTCAAAAAAATCTGGAGTAGAGGTTTAATATTCTCTAGAAATTGATTAACCGATTACGTAAGTGATATGTCTGTTGCATTAAGATTTCATTGACTTACTTTGTATATTTATAAAGAAATAAATAACGAAAAGAATTAGCTCTTTTAAGAAATATTAGTTAAGTTTAGCAAGTAATCTCATTTTCCTGAGATTGCACATATCCGGGAAATTGTTACCTAATCTTTCGTATGAATTATGGCAAACAATAATATGAAGAATGTATCTATTCGTCATATAAGATTGTTATGTTTGTACTATCCAAATTCTTCATGTCTCTATCTTTTTTCTCTCTCCAAATTTACTTCACTGGATTATACTCCTTCAATAACATCTTCAAACCCTAATCTTTTCAATTAATGCTTATACTCCTACTACTTCTACCACTATGGGATTTGAATCGACAACTGCATCTCTGTGCGGATGTGGTATGGCAACTCGAACTGATGTACGTACGTACGAAGTTCTACGTTATAACTGACTGAATGACTGACTATCCAACTAATTAAATTCACATTAAAATTGAGTATAGTAAAAATAAATTAACAATAGAAGTAACTACATATAATTAAAATTATTCATTGTATATATTACTTACTTGTATTATTCACCGATTCACTACTAGCAGAATTCATAGGTACATAATCAGTAGTCACATTGACATGCTTTTTTCTATTTCGTTTCTTTCTAATACTTTTAAAATATTTATTCACATTGTTAGTGTTACCACCAAGTTTGGCACTAATGCCATTTACCCCATTATTTTCATAATAATCTTGATTCAAACAGTCATTTTCTAACAAAACGCATTCTTCTGATTGGGAACCTGAATAGGAAAAAGACATATTGTCTAAATAGAATCAGTTCACGATTGGGTAATGACACTTGCAGAAACTTTTTTTTATTAGCATGTATACATTTGTGTATGTAGGTATGTTTATGTTAGTTTGAATCAATAACTATGTCCTACACTTCAATGACTTTGATATTTTCTGCAGAGCTATTTATTGCTGAAGGATATATGTTGGAAATTTGTCTAAAATTCCTTCTAGTTTTCTTCAGTAAAGTTTTCCTTCATGGCAACTAGTAAATGTACTTTATTATGTGGAGTTTTTATTCTTTCATAAAATGTAATTAATTAGATTAAGTATAAGTAGGAATATAAGTGTACATGCAACTTAAATAAAGTTGAAATCTAAAACGTCTGTATTTATCTGGTAATCTAATATGAATTGAATCCGTTAACATTATTATAGTCTATAATTTTATTGTGATAAAATGTTGTTGACCTTTTTTTTAGTAAACTAAGTGTGATAATAAGTTACACACGTACAAATATTTAGTAAACATTAAAAATAATAATGAACTTGAGAGAATCTTGAAATGACCATGAGAAATTCTTGGATCTATTAGGCCAATCAGAAAAATTGTTATTATACTATTAGTGAACGTTTCAATAAGATTTATATGTGCTTCCGTCTTGAATTGATAGAATATTCAGTAGAGATCTAGACTAGGTCAATAAATCGGGTAAACGTAATCAATTTTTTTTACCTACTTTGTATTCTTGATCAGTCGGATAGTTGAAATATATTGTAATAATATTTGTTTACTAATCACTAATTTAATGCTTCAAAACAAAACCACATTTATCATAGTTGAAAGACCGCGGCTGAGCGGCCATAATAATAACCCAAAAACATTATTCACTAACTGGATAGTATTTAAAACTATTATTAAGATTTGATTGCCGATTGGGTTTTACTTATTCTAGCTCAGTCAATGAAGGGAGGAATTTCTATTATGCGGATACAGAGACTTATCATAGTTCTCCGGTTAT
>NC_031502.1:41064927-41120290 GCF_000237925.1 Schistosoma mansoni
CCTGGAAACACTGGACGGCCGTTTCGTCCTATTATGGGACTCCTCAGCGTGGTGGTCTAGCTTCAATTGACTCACGCTTTCAACTATGATAAATACTAAATCTCCACAAAACCCCTTCTGATAAAACCACATTTATTCAGTATAATAAACTGGATATATGCAGTTACGAAAATTGAATCATTCGAAAAGAGTTGAACTCATAGAGTAAATCATCGTTGATAGGTGAATTTAAACTGGCGACTTGCTTAAAGGTCTGGACTACCTGTTCCTTCCGTCTAGATATTTCAACACGTTATCTAAATTTCTTTGTTTTAATAAATCATTATGGCTATTAATAGCACAACCTATTCAGGTGCATTTGTGAAAAGTGTACAACCTTTCGCTGTAAAGGTTACAAAAGGCCCAATCAGAGACGTCTTGGTTGCTGGCAATATGCAGCAAAAAGAATGCACATTATTCAGATTTCGATTGACTGATTACTTCTAACTGGCGACCACTCAATATTTATCGTCAGGATCGACGAAGAAGTAAGAAACGGAAACTTGTTGAAATATTTTATGCTGAGAATTCTATGTTGTACCAAAAATATAATATTGAATAAAGCTAACAATACTAAATTACTACAGTAAACTATATTTGCATTTATTTCCTATTAACTTTGGTGGTTAAGTAAAAAATTTGATAAAAACACTACTCTCTTTCGTTAATTTCAAGCAATAGTCAACAGCTGAAATAACATCAATGGAATTATGGTTTAAACCGTTGTTTGAATGTTTTTTTCTGTTGTAAGACTTTGGAAATATGCACTAAAATTATTCTGTTTGATATGTAATAGTACTGGATGTTTGGTAAACTATTCCTTTAACTATAGAAAGTATTTACATTTAATAGATTATTCAGAAAGTTTAACATGGATTTCAAAAAGTGGAATACAGTGTTAATCAGTTAACAATGTGTAATATACTGGTAATGATTATAATATACAAATGACAAGTTTTCCAAACATATTTGAAATATATTTATAACATTTCTCCAGACTATATCTATGATGCTATTTATATCCCTTTGTAGTGTCGATTGTTATGTTAAGCCCATATACCATATTATAGCTTTAGGACAAGCCAATTCACCTATCTATCTTGAGTCATATTTCAACCTTGTTAATTATTCACTTATTAACCCTGAGTAATTTTACATGAGCGTATGTGTGTGTACATTTCTTGTCCTTTTCATCGCATGTCTGTAACTTATTCTTGTCTGACTATAATTATTGATTACGCTTGATTAAAGTGAGTTGGCTTACCCGCCATCTCTAATGCGTGTCATTTTTGTTTTACTCGCTGATATTTACTCATGTGCGCATAACTTTCTGGCCTGCGTTATTCAATAATAAACTGTAGCTGCCGCTTCTCTTTGCCTTCTAATTTTATGCACCGTTGAGATTTGTATTATAACGGTTATCGAGATGAATGATTAACGAAGCACGGCACTACACCTTATACAATAGTATTTATATAAAATGTTTATCACTGCTACTCTAATGGAAAATCGATTTCGGTGAGCTAGAAACATTTCTAAAATCCATGTTGATTTTATAAGGATTAATATAAGCATTTCATATTTCAGATGTGTAAGACTCAAAGTTTGTTTCATTACAAACAGTAATTGGCTGAAAAATAATTTGAAATGATGAAGTAGTTATCAACAATAACATGAGATGATGGGTATGAAACATCAAGAGTGAACCTTAAGACGGTTATTCTGGCTGATGTGTATCAAATAAGAAGAAATTTGTATAATTGAATTCACTTCTAGCCCTGGTTTATATTCGAAACCGAATTATTCACTTATGATTTACATATTTTAACAAAAATCAAACAAATTCTTTCCTTATATCGGTAATAGTAAAACAATTAATCCCTACAAATGATACAATTCGCTTGCCTGTTATGATCTCATTATTTGCTAATGTGTTATATTTAACCTGCCAAACTCTCAAATTAATTGAGCTATGATGACGTTAAACATTCATTAAAGCGAAAACCACATTCTTACTATCAGTATCATTAGCTTTGTGTATTATAGTTGATTAGTTTCTGCTTTTTTTCTTTTAGTTATATCTTTATACAAAATTATATAAAATACGTTTATTTATACCCATTCCACTAATCCCTACTAATCTTTCAAGTCTACTGTATTGTTTAGTTAGATTGGAATAAGATGAAGTAGTGACATTGACTTTTTAAATGTACAGTATATTATACAGTATTCCCATAGTAACTGAATCACTGTTGTTGTTTTTGAAACTTTAACAGAAAGTAATGCGTAATATAGTTTGAAATAAATTGAACGTGAATAATCAATTTTATTTTAATGAATTATATTATTCCTTACTAAAGTGGTTTGCTGTTGAGTCTGCTTACTTTAGCGAATGTCAATGGTTTATGACAATCAAACTTCAGATGTTTCAAAATTGAAAGGCTCTATAACAAAACTCTTGGTGATTGTATAAAATTCACAGGAGAATTAAGCTATACAGTTATTCCGATGCTAATTCAATGCTAAACATTTAATTATATGTAGATCATTATATTAGTATCGGAAAGAAATTTTATACTTGATTTCATGTTGGTCAAAACATTACAATAGCTACTTATTAGAAGTAATATATTTATTAATTTAACGCCATTTATGCGACTATTTATTCAATTGTGTATATCAACGTATATTAATTCATATATAATACAGTTTTAGTCTTTATCTTGACAACCATAACTTATCTAAGACATGATTGACATTATTTGAATGTAGTTTTAATTATTTTAACATACCTCCAAATAATAATAATAATAACATATTTCTAACAGCTTAAGAAAAGTGAATTAAAATAGTTTCCTGAATATTCTAGTGTTTCATTCTGTACTTTCATAGTTGAAAGCATGAATCAATCGAAGCTAGACCACCATGAAAAACCTGAAAGCACAGGACGGCCGTTTCGTCCTATTGTGGGACTTCTCAGCAGTGCACATCCACATCCTCGCCGTCCAGTGCTTCCAGGTTTTTCTTGGTGGTATAACTTCAATTGACTCATTCTTTCAACTATGAAAACACTAAATCTCCAAAAAACCCCTTCTGATTATTCTGTATTGTTCTTTTTGGTTACCAAAAATTAACGCTCATGATTATTTTAAATTTCTATCAACTGGTACTTACATATTAAAACAATAATTTCCATATTGAAACGTCTCAATAAATTTACATAACTTAATTCCTTGTATAATGCTAAAATCTGTGTATATGCGACAAGATTTCATTAGTTTCAATTGATTATACAAATTTGGTCTTGAATTGATACCATGCGATTTAATGGTTGAATTAATGAGTCAATTTGAGCTAGAACACCATTGAAAACCTGGAAGCACTGAATAGCCGATTCGTCCTAGTGTAAGGCTCTTCATCAGTGCGCATTCACGATCACGCACACAGGATTCGAACCTAGAACCTTCGGTGTCACGCCCGAAAGCTTAATCTTTTGATCACTGAGCCGGCGAGCAACGATATTAATGTCTAACTCCAACTAACCTACAGTAATTATCATGTACTTACTAGTGACTGACTTTAAGATATGTTTCCTTAAGTTCTAGTGATTAGAAGTGACTAGGGAAGTTAAACCGTATTATGTGTGAGGCAGTGACTCACTGAAGACAATGGTGAAGGGTCGCGCAATATCATGAGTTGGTTGAAGTTAGACATTATTACCTTTGGATACCGGCTCAGTAATGTATACATTAGGCGTTCGCGTAAGAGACTGAAGGTCTTGGGTTCACGTCTTACATGCGGGATCGTGGATGTGCACTGCTGAGGAGTCCCATACTAGGGCGAACCAGCCATCTACTGCTTTCAGGTTTTCAATGTTGGTCTAGCTTAAATCGACTCATGAATCAACCATTAAATTACTACAATTTCCATAAACTCTCATTCTGATAATGCAATTACTTTACATCATTTATTTTTAAAATGACAACAAAATAACTATTATATATGGTTCAAAAGAACATTGTTATCAATTTTCAATGGTATTGTAATTTTTTCATTTTTCAATTACCATTACCTGTGTTATTGGTAATAGTTAAAATTTCAAGATATGAATTCTGTTAAAGAAAATTATATAAAGTAAATATTCAATAACAACATTGAGCTTTTCTTTTATATTCTTAAATATTTGGGATTAAGAAGTTATAAATATTTTTGAATAATAAATTAACATCAATTTAATTGTAAAATGAATGTGTAATTCAACAGGTGAAATAAAAAACCATAGCAACTATTTAAGTTAAGATGAGCACACTATATAAAAAACTTGAATATTGAAGTTATTCATTATTATTATTATTATGATTATTAAACAAGAAACAATTAACAACTACGTTGACATTTTCGTATATCATTTTGACAATTAGATTTACATTTAAATTCTTGAAAATTTCGATAACATTTCTGTTTACAATTATCTCCAATTTTCCAACAATCATTTATGCAATTAACTTTTGGTGGCATTACATCACTTAGAATTGACTTGGAAGTAAGCATAATTATGATAAGCACAGGAATAATCTATGAATATAAAAGAGTTTCATTAAGATATATGACAATATTAGAAATAAATATACTTCAATTAACATAACCAAGAAGAACATTATGTAGATAAATTGATTATGAAGTTGTTCTCATTTCTCTTATAAAACAGTATGATGATAACAATTATACATTCATGTGTATTATCGTAAAATATTCTGTCAACCCTAATTTCCTTATGCTTTCCTCGAATTTAATTTAGTTTACAGAAAATATCAGAGTAATTTCCAATTTGTTAAGGAGCGAGGCAAGATCGTGAATGCGCACTACGAAATGGCCGTCCAGAGCTTCCAGGTTTTCCATGATGATCTAGCTTCAATTGAATAATGATTTCAACGATATAAAATTACTAAAATCTACACAAAATCCCCTTCTGAGCATTTTAATTGTTATTCTGTTAGATAGTGTATGATAGTCACAAATAAGACCTAAACGTAGATTTCGGGTTCATTAGCACTTGTCAGCAGTATCTCTACAGCCTTGAGGCAATCAGTGCTTACATTGTTCATTGTCGTAGTCAGATACAATCAAAAAAGTTCTTAAGCCTTGATTGACCATTGGGTATTAGTTAATGTCATACTATTATTTTCCATGATGTGACAGAATTCTGTGTTTCTTTAGCATTCTAAAATATTCAGCTAAGATAGGAAAACTGAATATTTTATCATTTTCGTAATTTGATGACATTATTAAAGTAAAGATCCCCTATGAATTTAAGGATATTATCATCTATTCCGAGGCTTCGTTATGTGATATTTGTCCTTCAAAAACCTTTGGTTTGAATCCATTCAACAAGCCTTTTCTATAACGAAGATAGAAGAACGAAATAGTTTTCAGGATAATGTGACACAGCTGAGTATAAAACCTATTTGCGAATGTTGTTATCACAGCAAAATCTGTTAAACATGTCAACTTTACTCTTCATAAGATTTAAGATTCATGATTACTAGTTATGAATTGTAAATAAAGTTATAATTACTGCTCTTTGTTTAATCCAACAAGAGAATCAGTATAGTTGGTAAAATATCAACGATGAAACTCTTAACTAGGAAACCTTCTTGTGAAACATCTTTATATTTTCTTCTTTTTCATCAAATGTTTCAAAAATATATAACCATATATTCACTCATATAGTCAACTTTTCTTTCTTTCTTGTTAAAAATAAGTAATCTATTATTACGGTGTAGATGCATTACAGTTCACAGCTAACAGATTGTTCTTTTGGTTTGATTGGAATAAAGTTATTAATTCTAAAGTTTAATAGAAATATTAAATACAAGATACATTGTAATATAACCGATTGCTGCAACACATTTGCACTGTTAAAATCCCGAGTTGATCTAAACTAGACCAGCACTGAAAGTCTGGAAGCACTGTTTCATCCCAGTATGGGACTCCGTAGTGTACACACACGATTCAGAGGGCGGGACTCGAACTCAAGATCTTCGGTCTCATGTGAGAACGCTTAACCTTCAGACCACTTAGCCGATATCCAAAGTTGTTAATATCTAGCTTCAATCAATCCATGATCTTGTGCAACCGTTCATCTATTTTCTGAGGTGTATCACTGTCTCACACCAGAAACATATCGTACTTACCTGGTCACGGCATCTCACTAGAACTCCAGGAGTCAATAGTAAACACATGACCATTATCAGTGTCGTGATTTTCGGAGATTTTAGCATTTTCACAGTTGTAATAAACAGTGCAATAAATTTGTTAATAACTACACATATTCCTTATAGTTTAATCTAATCAAAGAGAGTAAACTTTCAAACCTTTTATTAAAAGTGCTTCAAGAAAGGTATATGAATGCTGTTAGTCATATATAAATAAACTGATTGTTTTTGAAAAGATGTAGAAAAGATTTTTAAACAATGGATCCTTAAAACTGAAATAATAATCTTCCAGATCAACGTAATATGACTGTCTTTTGATTACACAGATATGTTTTTGGAAGAATCATCATACAGTAGTTACTGTATCACACAAATTAAATTAAAATTTAAAACCAGATAGAATCTTTAAAATAGTATGCAACATAAATGAATGAAAGTGGATGAAAAGTTAAACATTTGGAACAAATATTTTAATCTCCTTCATAGCAAACAAGCTAATTAAGAACCAACTTTTAGTTAATCTGCCTAGTTATGACTTATAGCATATCCTACAGACTGCGTTTCTTCTCATTGAATTATCTATGAACCCTAAAAGAACACAATATTAATCCTGATGTTGAATTTCATACCAAAAGTAAGGCATTACACTATTTTGGTTTATAAGGAAACACTAGTTACAAATTTAGAATGACATTTATTAATGTTAACCACATTGTTATATCATACATGAAAGGTGTTTGTCAAATTTATTTAACTAAAACTGTTCTACAAAATTAAATAATGTCAGTGGAGTGTTTTCGAGAAAACCTTTTTATTACCATCATGAATTAAACTAAAATGAAGTAAACATCCTTTAGGATGAAATTATCAACCTGTTTCTTCTTTTTTTTTTACAACAAGCAAATGTTAGTTCGTCTCAGTTAAATAAAGTCTTTTTTAATGAAAATAAAAGCTTCATTATGGCATCCATTTTAAATGTGCACCGATTTCTTAAATGACAGTTCATCAATGACTTTCTGTATGGCAATTATCCAAAAATGAACTGAAGGTAATTAAATAGAACTTCAATTTTTCTAGTATCATGCGAGTTTATCTTTCAATTTACCATTGTAATAGTCTTTTTATCCTAATAGAAATAATATGTCTATTTTCTAGTTTATAAACTTTCTCTTATATATAATAATAATAATAATAATCTTTTTACATATTTTTCAAACTATACTAGCAGTTAGGAGCAAAGATGGATAGTGACTAACAGTGGAATCCAGGACTCGCGTTCCGTCCTACTTGGGATTCGTCAGCTGGATGTACCTACATCTCAGAGTTGATGTTCACTTTGGATTCTACTACTAACCACTATCTTTTTCAATAATGTTTGTGATCTAAGGCAATATCGAAGTAGTCCTCACAGGATGCACATATGTCAACAAGAGATTGATCAATTTCAGTCCTAAATAACAATGGGAAGATACACGTAAACAACACTAATTAGATTTAATATAGTAGAATTTTTGGTTCAGATAAATATGCTTTTACTATATATCAAAATATAACAAGACAAGATACGGGTAAACAAGTATTTTATATCATTCGAAGTACTTACCGTGAGTGATTAAGTTCAGATATTAGAAATTCTGTTTTAGTCAGATGGAAGTTTGTAATGCTGTATTTAAACTAGCAATGAATAATTTGACAAATTTTTATTCACCTTAGAGCTTAAAATGGAATTCAGTCTCTATAAAACGAATGGCACCAATACTTTCTGTAAATCGACAGTTAAACATATTGAAAGAACAATCTTCGCATTCATGTAAACTTTTACTTCTTTCAAAATGATGAGGGAAACCATGTGTATGAAATTAAACATATTCTGAAATAATTAACAAACACAGTATTTGTGACCCATTTCGAGTAACTGATATCTGTTCTGTTAAGCTCAACTGACTTTCAAACAACTGAATAAATAAAGTTACTCATTACTGCTTACAATAACTGTTAGGTAGAACAGTAATTCATAAATATTTAATAAAGTCTTTATAGTATATTTCCCGATATTGCTACATTTTTTTACAATGTTTAACTAGTGGTAATATATTATCACTGTGTTTTCACGATAAGCGTCCTAATCATGAAGTAGATTCTGTGAATAAAATGTTCCGGAAGCTGTATTGAAGGGAACTCACTAGGTAAGGTATTAAATCAAACATGAAGCCTTCTGACATCAGTTAACGTTCATCAGGTTCGTTTTAATTAATATTGAATTTACTAGAACACTAATGCTGATATAAATGGTTAAAGATAATCGACTGAAAACCTTGAACCTTTTTCGTCCTGCGCGAGATTTTTCAATAAAGCATATAGTTGTTGCCTAAAAGCTGAGTACCAGTCTTTGAGTAATGAGCTGATGGAGCTAAAAGTCTCTGGTGGGATATCGTTTAATTAGAAAATATAAGGATACCTGATTAACGAATGTCAACTGACATGAGGATTTGCAGTAGAAATAACGTATGCAGCATCAAAACACTTACATCTGTCAATCAAAACAACAGCAATAAAGTATCACTAACACGAAATTTCTTTTTTGAATGAATATCAATGATTGCCATTAAAACAGAATCTCCATTTTCTCCAAGTTTCATAATTTATTTCGATAAAATACTGTAGTTTATGCCGACAGTTCACATAATTTTCTCAAACAAATTGTTTTTATTTGAATTTTCTTATCAGACCTCAAATATTATTCATGACTCTGTGTCCGGTCATTAAGTTTAATGGATTGAAATCTGTTTACTAAAGTTTCATAATGTTTCTGAATTGAATATTTAAAAAAGATACGTATCAAACTAAGATAATATTTCATGTTAACTTATTTGTAAATTATGTTATTTCAGCGGAGGAAGAAATCAGGAAGAAACACTGGAAGTGGATAGGACACACATTGAGGAAATCACCCAACTGCATCACAAGGAAGGACCTTACATGGAATCCTGAAGGCCAAAGGACAAGAGGAAGACCAAAGAACACATTACTCTGAGAAATGGAGACAGACATGAGATCAATGAACAAAAATCGGATAGAACTAGAAAGGAAGGCCCAAGGCAGAGTGGATTGGAGAATTCTGGTTGGCGGCCTATGCTCCATTGGGAGTAACAGGCGTACGTAAGTAAGTTAGTACGTAATAATATGTTATACAGTGAAAGAAGTTTATCTTTCAAAAGACGTCACTACCATAAGTCTGAATACCAAACTGTTTTAATTTTGGTTTGACAACTAAGTTATATTTTTTCAACTTCCAAATAGCAAGTACGATTTATGCCTTAACTATCGGAAGGGGTTTTGTGGAGATTTAGTATTTTCATAGTTGAAGGCGTGAGTCAATTGAAGCTAGACCACCATGGAAAGCCTGGAAGCACTGAACGGCCGTTTCGTCGAATTATGGGACTCCTCAGCAGTGCGCAGTGCCATAACACACAAATCCATGACACATATTTTGTAACCTTAACTCAAATTATCGTAAACTTGTACATTACACATTACGGACTTGTTTGTTAAGTACTCATTAAAATAATCATGAGAAACCAGTAACTGTCTGATGGTTTCCACTGATATTTCGTTCAATTGGTAAAATGAATACATGAAAATTTCTAACGAAAAACAAAGATATCAACTTAATCTTCATCTGAGTAAGTCAAATTAATAGTTTAATGTGTTATCACGTAATGATTTGTATCTATCTAACAACCATAGTTCATGGCACATATTACCTGTCTTAAATAGATATCATCATAAACATACTTTTATTTAGAACCTATGCGACCATATATGAGACAACTTTACAGTAACGAAGAGAAGATTTATGGTACTCAAATAAATTACTTCAATAGTATTGAAAAAACTGGTTAATTTGAGATAAGATTAAGATTAATCAGTCTAATACTTCTAATCAAAGTATCTGCCAAAATATAGACATGACATTGATTTGACATTTATCATTAAAAATAATTTAATTAACTGACAATTTAATAAAATTAAATACAGATACAACCATTTAACGTCAAGCTTAGCATTACCATTTTTTACCTTAAAATTAATTGAAATAACCATTACGTCGTGTGTTTTGCATATTCTCTGGGTATAACAGTTTTTCTCGCCATTTATTTCATATAGATTATAGAAAAAACTAGTTTAAACGATAGCCGGCTTCCTTGAATATCTAGACTACCTTTTCCTGTCATCTAGATATTTTAACAAGCTATCTGTTTTCTTGTTTGTTTTAATACATCATTATGCTTATTAGTCGCATAACCTATTCAGGTGCGTTTGTGAAATGTTTACGACATTTCTCTGTACAAGTTATAAAAGAGCCCAATCAGAGACATCGTGTTTGCTGGCAATATGAATCGAAAAGAATATACATTAATCAGATGTCTATTCCTGAACTGCTAACATCTATTTAACTGGTGACCACTCAATATTTATCACAAAGGTCTATCAAGAAATTATACGTGTGATGCTATGAATTAAGCAACTTTGTAATACAGATTTGGATAGAAATGATGCACATTCAAACAGTCATGAAGTAAGTTTCTAGAAACCAATATCAAAATACCTGATTATATAAAAGTAGCTTTAATAAATAACGTTATATGAACGTATTCTTAATCTGAATTTAAAATATTTTTCTAACTATATCAAGAGAGCAAAGATGGATAGTGGCTAGCAGTGGAATCCAAGACGCGCGTCTCGTCCTATTTGAGACTCCTCGGCTGGATGTACCTGCATCTCAGAGTTGATGTTCACTCTAGGACTCGAACCCAGTACCAATGGGAAGATTCAAACAAACAATACTAAGTGAATTTATATCAAAAGAGTTTTTAAACAATAAAAATCATGCGTAAATTTTATCAAATATATAAATTTAATCTAAGTTTCATCTTTTTTTTCATTAATTTTATAAATAGTCTGTTATTTTAAGGAACGTAATTTAAGTGCATGAAACCATTAAAATATTCTAGAATTTGTAAATAATACAATAGCATAACAGTAAATGGTAGTACCAGGTAATTTATATAACCGACTAATATATTTTTCACCTTATAAGACAAAAAGGTGAAACGATAGATAATTTATGGACAACCTTTGAGCAGCACTAAAATGACCTTGAAAATGTATATCTACTTACAAGGGTTATAAATTAGTGCCAGGGACTAGGATGAGAATTTACAGTTGAACGTTAAGGTTAGGAATTATATTTAATGTTTTCATCACAAACTGATATCAGCCATAATGCCAAAATGGTGTTTAGCCAAATCAGTGGATGAATCTCGAGCCAAAATTTAAGACTTGCTATCTGGAATCTGATTGATTCATCCATAAATTATAGTCTCACCGACAAGAAAAACATCAAGTAATGGTCAGTCTTTGAATTCCTTCCTCTAAATTAGTGTGTGATTAATCCATACTACATGTGTACTCTTCATTAAACCTTAATACAAAATCCACTGTTTCATGTTTCATTGTCAGGTCAGTTTATGTTTTGCGAAAAAAAAGTCAATGGCTGGATGATGGTATACCTCTACATATATAGAAATTAATACGTTATTATGAAAATTCTAACTGTTTTAATATTTAGGGACATTTGTACTGAAGTATCAGTATGCTTCTTTCAGTACGTTTGTAAAATCTAAATTGGTTACAAATTTATTTATTCTAACTTCAAGTCATATATGTACTATGATTCACGACAATATAGGATAATCATTTATCGTTAGTTTGGGAAGAATTTTCAGTTCAATTAATTGACTTAACTAAGGATTCAATCACTATAGTCAAAAAGGGACTAATCAGAAACTTTGGCATATTATCAAGTATTTACTCACTTTTACCGCAAACATGTTGAAAGAGAGCTGAAATGACTTGTTAATATATATATATATATATATATATATATAGAGAGAGAGAGAGAGAGAGAGAGACGAAGAGACTATTCAGATGTTAAAATAGCTAAGAATGATGATTATATCCAAAATAATGAATCTCATTAAGCTAATGATGGTCACTATTATTTTTCTATTTTCCCCTTCATTTCCGGAAGTGGTACTCTATGGTTATTAAAGTTAATTATTACAGGATTTAATTGGAAGGTTATTTAAAAACATTTATAGGGCTATTTTAAACGTATAAGCTAAGAAATCAACGTATTATGTTATAATTACAATGCCTAAAACACTGATAACCGGAGAACTATGATAATTCACTGTAACCGCATAATAAAAATTCCTCACTTCATTGACTGAGCTAGAATAAGTAAAACCCAATCGGCAATCAAATCTAAATAATAGTTTTAAATACTATCCAGTTATTGAATAATGTTTTTAGGTTATTATTATGGCAGCTCAGCCGTGGTATACCTTACAGTAAATTCTCCTGAGTTAGGTTCCAATTTGTGGTGCATAATCATTTACTACAGAAACACCAAAACACTAATTTGAGAACAGTATACAACTTAAAACCTAAATTTTAAATCCTTTTATCGATTTCACTTAATGTTTAACATTAATCGGTGCTAAACAATCAACTATCTAGGAATTGAATTCTTCCGAAAGACGTTCCATCTTGCTTATCATTTATGTATACATTCAGGACTTGTGGAAAAAAGGTTATTACTGAAATTATGTATTGAATTTAATGTATTTTTGTTTACCATTAATGAGTTATACTTTGCTATCGTTCATTAATTTTATGAGGTGAACATCATATGGTACTATTTGCAAATCATCTATTTTTTAATAAATGAATTTGGAGAAATTTCCTGATATTTAACGGTATCACTGATTCCGCTTAAGAAATAGATGTTGGTTTTCACTATCGAGTTGATAATTAATAGAATAATCTGTAACTCAGGTAGGTAGAACTTCTAGAACTGCGTTTTACAATGGAAAAGGTGGATACCCTCTTCTTACTAAATCATACATGAACATAGACAACCAACAAAAAGATATGATGTAATATCGTTTATACCACCGCTTACAGAAAACTGCGAACATATATATGACTAGGAAAATGTCAGTGTTTAGGATACAGGAAATCACAAGAATCTTAGAGAATTTCTGGGAGTGTGAGATTCCAATCAACAGGGACATAGGTGTGTGAAAGATCAACCCGTTGCATGTTCAGGAATCAATCGGACAAAATAATTGTCAGAAACACGAGGACATTTGAAGATAATAAGATAAGATGGTCTATCGACAACAGGGATATCGGAACCGAACGCTTGCAGAATAATCAGAAATCTTACTATCAAGGTAAGTAGACAGTAATGATGTTGTCCAGAATGATATTGAAAGTTTAGAAGTCAAACAACGTGACTCAGATTACGCAAAATTATCAAAAACCAGATAATAAACTGTTAAATTTGTATTCAGTGATAGTGTTCTTAGTTTTAATCACCTGTTAGATAGTTTTTTTCCAACAATAAAAATATTCAAAATAAAAACCTTCAAAGGTAATATGTATTGACTGATTTGATTTTACTGGTTTTTAATTAAGCTTCTATAAGTATCAATTTTATCTTATTTTCGGAACACATTCCTACTACTAAACTAGATAAGAAACCCGAAAAGTCAGATAAATTAAGCCCAGAACAAAAATACAGGATTGAAAACACAACAATAGTTATTCAACGTAGAAATATTTTTAGTTTTTCGATATATTTAATTCAGTATACGAATTCAATTCTAAGATATCAGTTCTTAATGTTGATAAATTCCGAATGGATCAATGATAGACCACCATGATATTGCGCGACCATATTCTATTGTCTCCACTTGGTAACTATCTCACACCCGACATTGTTGAAGTCCACCGGTCACAACTTCTTACTAGAACTCTGAGAATTACTTCTTAAAGCTAGTCACCAAGTCAGAATGGTCACTCAATATCGTAGATTGGTTGAAGTTAGATATTAACGCCATCCTATGTCAGCTAAGTGGTCAAGAGGTTAAGCCTTCGCGCGAGGTCCTGGGATTGAGTCCCACGTGAGATCGTGGATGCGCGCTATGAAGAAGTTTTATACAAGGACCGGATTCTCAATATTGGTCTAAAATTGATCGGCTCATGATTTCAACGAAACTCAACAATTTCAAAAACCCTTTACTGACAGTTTATATTTTACCAAATTTAAATTATCTTGTAATTGAAAGGCAAGAGCTTATCCAATCACCTCCTTAAATAAAACCGTGTTTATTTTCAATTCATTATTAGGCATTTGTGATATACGATAGATAACGCGAATTCTTGGTCGGTAGCATCATGTCATTCTATTTTTAAATAACTTGCAACAAACAATTTTTTTCATACAGTTGCAAAACACATGAATACGTATGTATTTTGATTGTATATTGTTCATTTGGATAAATGAAATTTTGAGCCGTAAAATTCTGTATAAAGGAAATTATCTTGCCGACCTTGTTTAATCAAGTCAATAATTAAGTGTAATTCATAACATTCTGATAGAAGTTTATATATACTAGTATCTACCTCGTCGTATTATTTTTTTTCAAAAGTGACAGGTAACAATTACGTGAAAATGTAAAACCGCAGCAGTCGTTGTAACCAGTTATATTTTACTCACCAAAATATTTAAAAAGAATGTTAAGTTAATAATTACTTTCCAAAGTTACTAATCTATTCAGTGAGATAAACGAGAACTTATTTAATGTTTCTGTTAATGTTCGGAAAAATCGAATGTGGCTAAAATGTAATAAGTAATAAGTTTATACTAGTGACTTAAGTAATAGTATTTAGTATTTGATTTTCATATGTATATCTATTACACTTTTTATTCGAAGCTGTCAAGGTTTTTTAGGTCCACTAATAATCACTCTATATAGTTGAGATCATGAGTCAGTTAAAGCTAGACCATCATCGAAAACGTGGAAGCACTGGATGGCCGTTTCGTCCTATTGTGGGACTCCTCAGCAGTGTGCATCCACAATCCCGCCTCATGAGATTCGAACCCAGGACCTACAGGTCTCGCGCCAGAGCACTTAACCGAAAGACCACTGAGAAGCAGTAACCAATAGAGTTCAACCAGGTCTGTTAGGAGATATCAACTCACTGAAGACATTGGTGAATGGTTGCTCAATTTCGTGGATTGGTTGACGTTTGACATTAACACCGTCGAATGCCGGCTCAGTGGTGTAGTAGTTAAGACTGATAGGTCTTGGGTTCGAATCTCACGAGGAAACCCACAATAGGACGAAACGGCCGTTCAATGCTTCCAGGTTTTCCATGGTTGTCTAGCTTCAATTGACTCATGATTTCAACTATATAAAATTACTAAAATCTCATAAAACCCCCTTCTGATAATAATTACTCTAATAATGCAACCATTGTATACACTAAACAGTCAGTTGTCCACTTAGTATTCTCATTTTTCTCAAACCATCAATCAGAACCCGGAAAAGTAAAATCAAATGCTTTGCATCATTCTGCGTTATTCCGACCGAAAACCTTACGTGATTATATATATTACTGTGTAAATGATAACTCTTTAAATAATGTACATAACTAGGACATTTATGGTATAAAACTAAGTAGCAAGTTTTTGATCTAAATATATTGATTTACTGTAATTGATTAGTGACTAAGAAATACAGTAATGTTTAATAAGTCTAATAAAAACTTATAATTAAGACAGTATAAAAATAAATAATATGTCAAACAAATACATATAATATGTACACATGTACATTGATTCTCTAGAAAATGGCTTCCAAAGTTAAACATCTTCGCTTATTCGGTCAATTATAAAGAATCTACTTATCATGGTGTTTTAACTCATTGAAATAATATGATCATTTTATGACCTAGACGAAAAGTGTAATTGTTTTGTGTGAAATATTTTAATAGCTGGTTTTGTCATATATTCTATAGATTTGTTCTTCTGACTGGTATATTACTGTTAAGATATATTTATTATTTTAAGCCATTTGACATTAGGTTTAATTCATGCATGTTTTAAACACAGTATTATAAAGAATACTTTTAACAGTAATGTAGGTTTATAGTTAAAAAATTTTCATTACAAGAGAAATAAAAACTTTTGAATATGATCGATTTACAATGATATTGTAGCTTTTAGTTGTAATTAGTTTCGTATTGAGATATATTTTATTGGCCTTTTAATATCTGATTCCAGATAGATCGTTTGCTGCTTGCTATTGAAATATATATATTGCCAATCGTCGTATATAAGCATCACGTTACTGAATAACAGAATTAAATAAGTCAAATACGAGAATGGATTTCGAATTCGTGTATTTCATACAATTGTTGATCCAGACAGACGATCAAAGAAACGGAGCGAAGAAAGTCAAGAGGAGAGGCCGAAGAGAAACGGATCGGTGAAACCATGTGAGCCAACTCGATTTAACCAGGAATGAATCGGTATTTATAGTCAGACAAAAATAAGTTACGGACATGTGATGAATAAAATAAGAAATGAATATAAATACGCTTATATAAAAGGAGTCAAGGTTGATAAGTGAATCAGTGACAAGGTCAAAATGTAGCTTGAAAAGAATGAATAGACTGATCTGTTCAGAGGCTAGAGTAACCTATGTCGGCTTGACATAGTACCAGCCCCTATAGTATGATAAAAGGACAATTATCCAGCGTTAAACTAGGTAGAAAATGTAAACATAATGAATAAAATAATTACTTGACAGCACTTTCTTCCTTTATTATGTTGAAAGACAGTATGTGTAGAGAACATTTAATTATTATCAATATGTAGTAGTAGTTAAACAATAATAACTAGTAAATATTGAGCAAAATAACATAATTGATGATCTTGTGCACACTAGTGATTGACTTCCAGATACAATTCCAAGAGTTCAAATCAAATGCCTCCACAGTTGGAGTTTAACAATAGTAAGTAAGAGACAATTTTCCACCCTAATGAATGGTAAATAGTTGCGCAATATGGGAATTTAATTGCAGTTTAACATGTTAACTATTGGACCCCAACTCAATGGTCTAGAGTTTAGACGCTCACTACTAGATTGAAGGTCCTGGATCCAATCACCTTTGAAGTCATGAATGAGCACTACTGAGCAGTTCCATCCTAGGACGAAATAACGGACCAGAACGTCCTGGTTATCAGTGGTGTTCTAATTAAATTCAGTCCGTGAAGTAAACTATGAAAATTAAAATAATGTTCATACATTAGAGCATATGTAGATAAAGATAAGGAAAAACTTACAAAAAACTTGACTTCGGTTAAATGATTAATGACATGAAAATATTAGTTAACAACAACATACTGAATTGTAAACAAGAAAACATTGTTATGAAATTACATAGAGAAAGAGTACATAAAGTTGGCACGTTAACTAAACTCACATTTCGAAAAATTATTTAACATATAAATTTGGTTGAATAAATGATTGACATTTAAAAGTAATCCATGTTCTTATTGTTATAACCTTTTTCTTATGAGAAAATCAAGATGTAAGTGTGTGCTCTGTTTTCTTGTCAATTACTCAGGCATCTTATTAATCAATAGCCGGGGTTTTACTGTAAGTTTACTTATGCACTACAAGAGAGAAATCACTCCATTTTATAGGACTATTTTTCTGTAAATAGTTACTTAATAACGAAGAAGAGTTTGTTGTGAAGACCTTTGTGGTTGGTTACTTTAAGGCTCTGTTTTCACTATGAGTCTCTAAATTTTTATTGTTCTGTTAAGCTATTCATGGCTATGTGATTGATGGGCCTTCTCCGTATGAACTAATCTGTGTCAATTTATTGATTGATTACGGATTAATCTGAATCCTGTTCTACTGTAAACTCTCTCGTATTCCTTGGATTTCCTGTCAAAGTGGTATTCACTGTTATCAATATGCAGTAATATTAATAATGATATGAAGATGCCTCAAGTACTTGTAATTTGACAACACCTTAACCAGTAACACCTTCTATAATCGAAACGTGCCCACCCAATAAAATCAAAAGTCAGAAGCGAATAGGTTCGAAGATATATTTGATAGGCTATCAATATATCGAGAAGTGACTGGTTTAAATTGGCTAGTAGTCGTAGAAGTTGAGCACGGCGTTCCCACTCGTGATCTGATGCGGATGAGTGATCAAGTGCCAAGCGAGTCCATTAAAACTAATGTGGTCAGCATCAAATGTCGAACACTTACAGAGCTACTGATTTTGGGGATGTATTTGCCGCTACAGATATATCGCATCGTTTCACAATGAATACAGTTTTCACAAATTACAAGTAAAGGATGTCCTTATTTTGTTCTTCTAGCGATTACTACTACTCATTTTCTGAATAATATTGTAGTTCTCCTTCTGTTTTTACATCCGTCGGTTTGCATAAAATAGAATAAACTACTTGTATTTGTTTAAGAGCAGTGCTAATTTCGAATATTTTTCAAATCCTTATGTTAATTTCTTAAATGAATTTTATATATGATATTGTGGTGTGTGATAGTCAAACAAATAAATGTAAGTAGTATGTATCAAGATTTGGAAGTAGGATTATTACTAACAGACGACGAACATGATGAGAAGATAAGTAATGCAAAAGCAGTCCAAACAGCAACAGGAAAGAAAGAACGATGGAGCATATAAGAGACAATTCAAGAAAGATGTAAAAATGGTGTATTCAATGTATTATTTTCATATTTTGCAAATCCACTATGTGGTTTAATTTATACAACAAGTGATTTTTCGGAGAGGCTATAACTTATGGGCGAGCCAATCAGTACGTGATGCTCACGTACGATCAGTTCACAGCGGAGTTTAGAGAAAACGTTATAATTGAATGGCTAAAACAAATGGGACTACTAAAAAGTTCCTTTATTTGTGAGTGGTAATCACATGACTTGTGAACCTTGTGCAGACTACTGAGATGATGTTGTCATTCGATATAATATGTGTTGGAAGAAGAGGTTCTCTAGAAAAAAATTTTTTCGCCCGATCCAGATTTAGAATAAGGCGAATTATCACAATTTTTGGGAACTGGATAATAAAAGCACCACTAACACAGGCTGCAGCCGGGTGCTACAGTATATATGGTTGATCGGAGAGCGTACAGATGCCTACATAGACTTGGTTATGTGCAACAACCAACAACCGGAGTGCACACAAACAATATTGAAGCTATTTGGTCGAGGCTTAAAGTTTTAGCGACCTTATCATGGCTCCAGAGGCCGACTATTATGGAGCCATATGGATGATTTCCCCACACTTGTAACAAGCAACCAAAGAAAAAGTCGATAGTTATAAAATATGTTTTATCTAAAAACAATTTATTTCCTTTTTTTCTTAAAAAAAAAGAAAAAAAGGGAATGACAAAAATTCAAAATGTTTCATTAGAATTATATACTTCAATATAACAAGATTTTTGACATTCATAATATGTTTTATCACATATATTTTTACAAAAGTCCGCCTTAAAACATTTATATTCACATGTCATAAATGAATATTGACAAGTTTGTAAACAATCAATTAGATGTTCACGATTTTTTTCAGTAAGAATGATACCTTCACATAGAATGTATAAAAGTGAACTAATTAGTAGTATGGAATATATACTGTTATACATTCTTGTATAATATTAATAATTTTAAAGGTTAATGGATTTGTAGGAATATCTAAAAGATAAAGATTCGATTAAAATGAAATCTAAGAAATACTAAAACAAACGATAACATTGATATAACTTTATAATAATAAGATAATGAGTTTTATATAGTTGAAATCATGAGTCAATTGAAGCTAGATTACAATGGAAAACCTGGAGACTGATAGGTCCTGGGTTCGAACCTCGTGAGGCGGGATCGTTGATGCGCACTGCTGAGGAGTCCCACAATAGGACGAAACGGCCGTCCCGTTCTTCCAGGTTTTCCATGGTGGTCTAGCTTCAATTGACTCATGATTTCAACTATATAAAATTTCTAAAATCTCCATAAAACCCCCTTCTGACAATGAGTTTTGTAAACTTCTTGAAGATGTTAATTTTATGTGAGGACCAATAACATTAATTAGTTGTACAAATAAGATTCAAGCTTTCAACTCAGTGTTTAAATTTTTGATGCTTTAACCATTATTCTATAAGTCACTGAAAATCATGGAATCTAAAAACTACAAGTGAATAAAAAGTTCTTGAATATAACTTTTTGTAGTTTAGCTATAACTAACTACAAATCGGAGATACCGTTTTCTTTTTAAAATGAACCTTTATTACACTACTTTCATTAACCTTATTACTTCAGTTTGCAGAAGTGTTGTTTGGTTAATATCTGTTTGTCACAAAGTAAATAATATTATAAAAACGTTATTTCATCACATAATTTATAACTATTTCAGGTTTTCTTGTTTGCATTGGTGAGTGTTATCAATATTCCATCAAATGTTCTAACATTTATTAGCTAGTTCCAGAAAGCCACTCTTCATGAAACAATTCAACACCATAGAGAAACATATTATCTAGTTTAGTTATTAACAAAAGCTGTTATAGATTTTTTCTTATCAAATGCTACTACCACACCGAAACCGTAAGAGTGTTCAGTGGAATACTGTTTTCGTTTCATTTGTCGTAACAAGACAAATTAACATTCGTTCACAGATTAAATCAGGTTTATGATGGAAAGAGTTCATTAAAGAGAGCTCTTTAATAAAAACACCTAATTTGATAAATTAATTTTTCTTACATAATCAAACTACCAATAGTATTTTATTTAGTAGAGATTTCCAAAGTCTTTATTGCATAAAAACGTATCAAAACTAAGATTTTTGAACATTTAATGGTTGCATTTGTTGAATATTTAGTTTCTTTTAGTTGAATAACCTGAATATTGAATTTCAAAACATTAGAAACTGTGTATTTTAAGTTTTATTCTTTAAAACATTCAATCCCTTAAGTAAGTATGAGCATAAACTATGTTTATGTGATCGTTTATTCGGCCACTAACTACCACTAAATACAATTCAATGTTATAATCAAACTACTCTTTACTAGTATATGAAGTTTAACCTAGATGCAACATTTTATGTTACTTTTGATTTGTAATACTTGGCAATTATACAATATAAAAATAATTTGTTCATCTATATATATACATAAACATATATGCCACAAGGTAATATAGTATAAACAGATACATAGATTATTGATTATAGGTGTAGTTTAATTACGTGTACTTTTAAAAATCTCTTATGTTTACCTTTGTCGTCTGTCATTCAGAAATTTTCAGACATTAGGCAAGTATAATACCAAAACTAATTTTTAGTTTAATTTTCTTATATCCATCATTAGTATTCTCTATTCAGTATATATCAAGTTTTATGCCTTTTTTCAGGAAGTCATTCTATTAGGATAACATGCAATAATAAACATTAGGATTTTAAATATACACTTTTCATAAATATCATCTACAAAATACACTTTTAGTGTACTATTATCAGTTATGAACTGTTGAAACCATTTCATAATATATTTTCTCATAAATAAAGATGAAATTCAGTTCTATTTATCTGGTCGTAAATTGCATAGTTGTTATATCCCGTGGAGAATTATGAGTGGTAACTTTGAGGACTATTTATGGACCAATGTGATATGTATATTTCCTAATGTATAATTGTTAAGTAAGTAAACTATTCATATTCGTGTTCCTCTTATTATAAGCTTTATTTTGACTTATAGACTATCATTATGCGATTTAACATTCTTGAGTTATCCCTAGTCCATTAATTACTGTTTCCCCTATTCACATCCACATTTGGCCAAATCTTGTACAAATGTTATTTTCTATTTTATGGTGCGATGTGGTCGGTTTCATTGGTATATAAACCCAGTATGTTTGAGAATAATGATTCATATTGCAGAGGTTTTTATTGGTGTTCTGGACTTAACTGGCTGGGCAAGGCAGAAAGCAGGACTGATAAGTATTCAAGACTGCTCATACGGCTTTTGTGTATCGTTTGATCCGATCGATAAAATCACTGCTCTCTAATAGGCGGTCTTATCACTCATATATCAAACTGGGCATGTACGCACTCAATCGATATAACAACTGGGCACGCACATACACAGGCAATCGATATAACAATAATCAGTCACAAAAAAGGAGGAAATCATTTCTGAAAAGTCAATTTAATAATACAAGTTTCAATAGCCCAATCAATAGATAAGATACAAAATTTTTTATGATCTTATTAACTCTATTGAAATCTTCGCTATATCATAATACATATATTCAACTTTAATCATCCTCGTATGTATAACTATGTAACAACATTGATTTTAAAATATTCTAGGTTGTAAGCAGCTGATGAGAACCTAAGGAAATAAAATGAGTTCATATATATATATATATATATATATATATATATCACAATTGATTGATCACTGGGTGGTGATCAATGTCATGCGTGTCAAGTCCATCTTAGTGCTGATCGAATGCTACTGATCAAGTTGCAATGTGGCTACTAGTCTAGGTGGCTCGACACTGCGTGCACTATGTTGAGATAAGATGGTGGTTTGAGGTCGTCAACAGGAAACCCTGGACCCGAGTTTCATGCTACTTGGCACTCGTCAGCAAGGTGTACCTCCTAGTCCTACAGGAGGTCAGTCGCGGCCAGGATAGCTCAGTGGTAACGTCTATGACTGTGAAGCTGGGTGACACGGGATCGAATCCGTCAGGGAGCACTAGTTTCCTCAAGATTACAGGTACACCTTGCTGACGAGTGACAAGTAGCACGAAACCCGGGTCCAGGGTTTCCTGTTGACCACCTCCAACCACCACCATATAATAAGTTGATTGAAAAAAGATCCCTTGACCGAACTTCATGTTTCCTAATGTTTAAATATGAATTATCTGTCAAAATTGAAAAATGTTAACATTTTTTTCCTTTAATCATCTCTAAGTAATTTAAGGTTAATAATTCAATCCAAAATTACCAAAGAAAAATATAATAAAATATAATTCTATTATAAATAATATTTTTCATAATTATTCAATCAGTCTCGAATATTTTAGTCATATCAATTCGAATATGAATCATTTCATATTTGACATATTGCGTAAATACACCATATTGTAGACCCTATTTTTTGATCAGGGTTACATTAATTGATTCGTTTCATATTAATCACCTTATATTCAGACTATAAATAAACTTATCATTTGAATAGGATTAGACTATTGTACAATGTACAATTGTTTTCAACTTTATATCTTTGACAATTTAGAAAATTTACTTAAAATCTTTTGTATTAGTATGTCAAAATTAATCTATTATGATCTTTGCATATAGACATTTTTCATGTATGTTTAATGTTATTTTATCGATTGGCTTGATTTTAAGTTCTAGACGACTACTGTTTATCTTTCATAAGTATCATAATGGTATTTGACTGAAATCTTAGATTACCTTCACCTCATAAACATTTTTTAATGATTTGGACATTCCAGTGTTGAACAAACAGGATAATAACAAAAATAACAGTATATTTTTTATTATATACCAGTGTATAGATTATATATAACCAAGAGACTGGACTTAATCCAAGAATAGCTTATGTCATGCATTTAAATGATTTGATTTATTTAGTTATCAATAGCATTTAGAATTGGCTTAGAGGTCTAGAGTTTGGGTATTCGTGCACGAGACTGAAAGTCCTGGGTTCGAATCCCCTCTGCTAACAACACCTTCAATATCTAAAATTAGTTTATATAAATTGTGGCTGACATTAAAACGTAAGTTGAACGTTTCATTCTTTTTGAATGCCATTAGGTGAATGTTCAGATTAAGACTTAAACACAGTCCCCATTGCTCCAAACGTCAACCCATTATCCATTAAGTTATTGACTTTAGACAGACTTTGGATTGTTCATGTGGTATCATGTTACATGTTGTAGCTTAAATTTCTCTGTCTTTTTATATATATCAAGGACTGTTTTCTGGACTCAGTGATTTGATGGAAAACCCTGTGATATTTGAAGCATTAAGGATCGAGTTGGAGCTTCCATGTGGATATTAACAGTTTTGCCTAATACATCATTTGGCGAGTCACAAGTAAAAGGAAACACATGTCCTGAATTTTATTAAAGACAGAATCGAGACAATCCACTCAGGATACACAAATGATGATTGAGACTGGTCAACTACAGTCCTTAAAATATCAATAACCAGGAAAATCAAACTCTTATGATTACCTACAATTATTTTCAGTCATTGAACACCAGCGAAACTCTTTTATTATTATTTATTTTATAATTTGACATCCACTTAGGTTTCTTCGAGTTATCTCTCTGAAAAAATTTATTGGCATGAGAAATGACTCTTTGTTGTTATCCAATTAAAACGAAGGGTTTAGATAAAGCATAACAGTGTGATCATAATTGACATACGCTTCTCACTGTTGATATGTTTCATGATGTTAAGTGTACACTACTAATAATTTTGAAAATAAGGCATAATAGTTGTTCATTACTTCTTTGTATTTGACAATTACCTAGCTGATATCATTTCATAACGCAAACTTTCTTCAACCGAAACCACTGAATTAAATAATTCCTCATTGTTTAATGTTTTCATAAAACTAGCAAATGAAAGAGCAAATGAAATAAGCCATGTCTTTTAAAATTGGTACAAACATTATCCATATCATTAGTCTATTCATAATCAAGACTGTCAACTATTACAATCTTGCGGACCAACCTTAATTAGACGATCAGTGAAAACGAGGAACACTATATAGGAATTGATTGATCGCTGGGTAGTGATAAATGTTATGTATATCAAGTCCTTCTTAGTGCAGATCGAATTTTGTCGATCGAATTAACATGTAGTCACTAATCAAGGAAGCCCTGGTCCAGAGTTTCTTGCCGACTACCCCCAACTACCACCTTACGCTGTATATATTTTTCCTTCTTGTATGAGATTCTTTTTGCAGTGAACGCCCATGAGAATATTTACGTGACGGAATATTGAGTTCATTTGTTTATAATTTCTTTCATGTTTTATCTGTTTTAAACTTGACGCCAAAAGGCAGACTTATGCTTCGATTATGGGTCAAGATTATAGTGAACACGGCGTTCTACAACTACTGAGAATAAGTAGATTAGTTATAACTACTATTACACATGGATTAGTTCGCTTTGTTGTAACAAAACATTTCCATATCTCTTGATCAACTCTTCAAATAAATAACTTAGTCTTCACACGAAATCACTATGGATGATAAATTATTAGCTTTCTTTGAAAAAACGACAATGCTTATTAATGTCAAAAACGAAGAATACTTCATTTTTATTAAGTTTTTCATTTTCTCTGTTGGTCAGATTTCTACCGTTGCTGACTAAAAACAGATATGCTTATTCGTAACTAAAACAATTATATGTCTATTAATTATAATCATTCGTGATCATGTTCATGATTTCTTGCTCTATCTTAAGGTACAGCTGATAGAGAGAAGCAAATGATCCTTCGATAATTAAATCACGAAGAAAGGTTTTGAAATGAATTTGTATTACACATGTCGATTCGCATATTTAACGTGGACTAAAGTTAGGTAGCAAATGTAAAAATGTGTTTGTTTTATGGCATATTGTCATGAACGGAGAGATACTTTCTTGATTCAGTATTCTTAGCTGCGTCGTCAATTCGTAAATACGTTCCTAGATATCATACGGCTCAACGAATTCATGCGTTATTGAATGTCACGCTTACTAAGAGGTAATCCCTTATTTCTATTATTCCTTGAGGGTAAATGTAATAAATCTCAGATGTGTTCTTACTCGAACTGTTTTCATTGGTTCCTACTAGTCTTCCTTGTGTGTCTAAGTAGTTCATCATCTTCTTACACATAAGATCCATATCTTGATTTCTTATTATATCAATCATGTTTTTGTTTTATGAAGAAGTAAACTCCTCAAAGTATGTTCTCCTCACTTCATTACAGAAAAAATAGATAAAATGGCTGTTAATTAAAATACTTTCCTATGTTTGTTGAAATAACTCTTTGATACCGTACTTTAGAAACCATCCATAAGTTGAAAACATTTATTTGAAAAAAAATTAAAATATTCCTTCTCTCTATACTATGAATGCTTCCCTTCTACTTAAAATGATATATACTACCGGTAAAGTTTAGTAAAATGTTGAAATTCTGTGCTTTTTCGCACAATTAGAGTCCAAGAATCATTGGTTTATTTTCAGTTTGGAAATTCGCTTTTCTGTTTTATTTATAAAAGTCAATAATCAGAAATAGTAATCATGAGTATCAAAATGAACGTTTTCTTGAATACTACTTAAAACATAAAAAGTAACATAAAAACGATTAATTTTCTTATAAGTTTATTTACATAGTTGGGCCTCATTAGTCATTTATTTTAAGGATAATGTTATTTAGTTGAAAATAATCACCACCACGTCCGGACTTTAGATATGCAATCACTGAAAACCTGAATGTGCTGGTCAGCTTTCACATCCTAATATTGAACTTATAATCTACTGAGCATATACGATTACTCTATGAACTGATGCCATGATATTTAGCTTCATTAAATGTATTACTTTCAAATCACTGATGTAGCATCTAATCACTCATATTTCATTATTCAATCAATTTATTATGCTACATGACCATCGCCTATTGGGATCAATGATATTAGTCTGGAGCTTAATATGGATACAAATTCATTTTATACTAATCAATATCTATAATTTTTTATATTAATTAATTTATATACTTGACTAATAATTTAATAACAACGACGAATTTAATCCATTTAACTCTGATCATAAATGGCAATAACAATTTACAATCATATTGATGGGGGGGGGAGCAAAAATTAAAAAAGATGATTTTGCAACCATTTTTTTCAGTTGCAAAAATAATTTTCATCAACTATTTATTACTTTAACCTAAAAATTGTTCATAATAAAAATTACGTTCAAAAAAATAAAAAAACAAATAAAATCATCAGAAGGGGTTTTAGTGGAGATTTTAGTAATTTTTATAGTTGAAATCATGAGACAATTGAAGCTAGATCACCATGGAAAACCTGGAAGTAATGGACGACCGTTTCGTCCTATTGTGGAACTCCTCAGCAGTGCACATCCACGAATTCACCCCGCGAGATTCAAAACCGGGATCTATCAGTCTCGCGCGCGAGCACTTAACCACTAGACCACTGAGGCGGCATCCAACGGTGTTAATATCTAACTTCAACCAATCCACGAATTTGAGCAATAATTCACCAACGTCTTCAGTGAGGTGTTATCTCCCAACAGATCTGGTTGGACTCCTCTGGTCACTGCTTCTCACTAGCGAGGCGGGATCATGGATGCGCACTGCTGAGGGGTCCCACAACTGGACGAAACGGCCGCTCATCGCTTCCAGGTTTTCCATAGTGATCTAGCTTCAATTGTCTCATGATTTCAACTATAAAATCAAATGAATGATAAAATAAAAAAATCTACTTTTTAGGCAAAGATGGATAGTGGCTAGCAGTGGAATCTAGTTTGACGCACGTTTCGTCCTATTCATGACTCGTCAGCTGGATGTACCTACATCTCAGAGTTGATATTCACTCTGAGACTCGAACCCAGTACCTTTAAAGAAAAATTCTTAACATAAACAAGAATAATAAATGATAGCTCCGATACCAACCAATATTCTGTAACTTACCGAAAATAACTAGCAATTAATTATTATAATATATACAATGTATTCTTTAAAATTAACCTTTATTCTATAATATATACAACATATATAATCAAATAATTAATTGATTAGATAAAACTATCAAATCATATATGCAACAAATATAAACATTATTTACTAATAGTTTATATATATTAGTTTGTTTTTCATTACCTTGTTTATTATAATACAATATCTATCTATAATACAATATTTAACAATGATAATTTGTTTTAATATTTAAAATCATTAAATAAGTCATGTTGTATTCAAATATCATCCTAATGAAAATTGATAAAAATTTAGTATAGTTCCGGGATTCTTTAAAACTATAATTTGTTTATATATTGTTAATAGAATGCAAAAAATAAACAAACTACTTATTTTAATCTGTTGATCATTATTTTAGCCTCTCATAGCTCTTTAACAATACATTTTATATGTTCATATTACTTGAAAACCAGTTTAAACAATATTTTCAAGTCATTTTTAAAAAAAATGATAAATCGAATCACGTTGATGCAATATAGCGATCATGTATCGATTTCTTGTTAACTGTTATTTTCAAAATTCTGATATATTGTGATTAGGAAAGTTCAATAGAGGTTACTCTAATCAAAGTGCTTAGACTATTAATAGACTAACAAGAATGTGACTGTTATTTCTGAAACTAAAAAATATTTTTTTATCAAATAAACTAGTAAGATTATAGTTTATGAACGAATCAATCAGATTTAAGGTAGAGAGTTGTGGATTTTTGTGCAAAATTCATTCATCCGTATGATTAAATAAAATTTTGGAATTAGAGCTAACATCAGTTCGTCATAGAAAACGTAACTGTAATTACTATCCGTAACTATTAACTCTAAATCCTGATTCTGATTTTTCAAACTCTCTAGACCCTAATCTATAGGTGAATCTTCTCAAGGTCACGTTGGAGTCTCTCAAATGTTGTCTATTAATTATAGTCTTATTTAAGAAATTTCAAACTGAGTGCCAATTCAAAAGAAACAATACATAATTAGTTACGTATTAGAAAACAGTAAACATTTTTGTACACTGCTCCAGTTAGGCCGAAGGGAAAATCCTTTCATTTTCAACAAGAATAGGTCTACATAAATAAGTTTACCGTTTTTTTTCGGGAAAAGTTTTGATTGTCGACTTTTAAAATTCAATAATGTGAAAGTTCGCCATGCTTAAGGAGTAGGACAGCTGAGCACATTTGAGAACAAATTATGAAAAAATTATTACAAACATACCATGTCGAATATTCATAAAAATCTGTTCAAACCAAAAATAATAGCAAGGGTTTTAATAAAAAATCTCTTTCTATACAAAATCCAGGGTCAATTCATCGAAAAGAAATGCATTCACAAACAGACTAACTGAGAAATTAAGGCGAAAACCATCGATAATCTAGCTGAGGAGAAAATATCATAATAAATACTCATGAGGTAATATGTAGAAATAAATTGGCAATAATTCAGTAATAGTTTTAAAATTTAACTTGAATGGTACAAAGAAAACAACGTGAAACCTTATTGAGTAGAAAGTTTTTCTCGAAGATTTCGAAATTCATTTATTCACGAATCCCCAAGCTGTGTCTCTTGTAAATTCGATATTCATGAAAAGAGCTTTCTTTCGAACTATTGATTACCTTTCAAAGTATTATTCTGATATCAAGTTTCTACAGATGAATATAATCAGCACTTATCGGAGCTGAAGTGGTTTGTTGTTTTTGTGTCATTAGAAGATATTCTGGTCCCCAACGATGAAGAATAAATTCTCTTTTCCTCTTTCAACATCATGAATCAAATCTTTGAGAACTCTCAAAAAACTATGTAAAAACTTGTAATACTTTGTTGTCATTATTATCATCATATCCTCCTACATAGTAAGCGCTTTATCTACGTTCTACGGGCAACGGTAGTTCAAATGTTCTCAAAAATAAACCCTAAAATACGTATTTTTTAAAACTACTATCATTATGAAAATATTCATTTATTATTTAGAATAAACGTATATCTCGATAGCTCCTGTATTTAACTAGATGATGCTTGCCATGTTTATTGAAATTTACAACCTAAATACTTTAGATAATTAAGTCAAAATGATAAGTATAATTTATATCCAACCTTTTAGAAATATTTCCGTTTAATTTTACGTTTAATATTGAAACTACTGATTAAATATAATTAGTCAAATTGTATGTCTGAAATAAATCTGATAGGATAAATCCCATTTAAACATCATTGAGTTTTCTAAAGAAAATACTCCATTCATAGGAAAATTAAACAGAATTTATCTATATTCCAAGAAGTACTTAACTATGTAAAGTTGGTTAAGTTAATGATTTCAAAAGATTTCGAGATATTAGTGAATTACCAACCTAATCTATTTCCAAATATTTGAAATACACATTGTACCGGATAAATTATATAACTAATTTCTGAAATCATATGTTTCTGAAAACCATTCTGTTCTATCTTATAGTTATGGAACAAGGCATAGTAGATATTTGCATAATCCGATATTTGTTCAACTTTTTTTCATTTTTTAATAAATGTAACAAGTATGAGAATGTGAACTGAAAATTCATTTTATTTTCTCATCTAACATTATTTATGTGCTTATTTTGTATATAAATTATTTATATCTATTTCCACTAAATGGTCCATCACCAACTAGGTTTTTACCTATTCATTAATTTATTATTCTGTTTAGATATAATGAGGTATACTAAGAATACATATTTAAATATTAAGACTATGAGATAATAAGAAGGACATATATTCCCCATTCCATTCTTATTACGGAATAACCGAAGATGTTTGATTTACTTCCACTTCCTTAGATTGACCGATGTGTTTGTTTTTCTCTTTATGAATAAATTTACCTAATAATTGAATTGATTGTTATATACTGTATTATTTTTGATGAATTTACTTTATACCATCATCTTATAGTAAGTAGTATGAATGATTAAACTGTGTTTTCGACTGAAGCTAGATTTCGTGGAAAGCTTGACATTACTAATTTCAAGATAACAGCAAAAACGAAGATAGTATTGTCCGTAAAAATCAACACACAGTCAATAAGTAAAATTTCTTCACAGTTCGAACTCTGAAGCTTGAACCTTTTTTAAACAAATAACCAGTTTACGCACTTATATAACAAATACCCACAGACCCAAATTATCTGTTAGTAACTCAACATACCAGTACTTATCTTCAATAACATTATTAATCTATACGTTTAATCTCACTTTATCCATAACTTTGTTTTTAACAGTATAGATGAATATGAATAATGATAATCTTAAAGTAAATTATTATCAACCGACTAAATTCATTCATTTACTCATAAATTTCATGGAGAATATAATTTTTGACATGGGCAAGAAATTGCCATTTAGTCAAGTAATAGTGGTGACCAGCTCTGGTAAATTTCGATATAATGATTACGGTATGATGGTTCTGGGAAGAAATATTACTGTATATTTTTATATTGCTTTTATATCATCAATATTTACTATTTCTATTACACGACCCATCTGTTATACAATATGTTAATCTGTATTTTTTTCTGAATTTCTTTGTATACAGATTCATTTCCTTGTGAAGACTTTTACCTTCCGATATTTCTATTTGTTCCTCGGGTTTTCATCATTTAACAGTTTAATTATCTCCTAATTTAATCTTAATATTTAAACTAAAAATATAATCAAAATTATTTTTCTGAGATGCGGGTACATTCAACTGACGAATCCCAAATGATGAAATGCGCATCCTGGATTCCATTGCTGGCCACTATCCATCTTTGCTAATAATGCTTGTGAATTAAGGCAATACGCACAGCATTTACATATGTCAATAAGAGACTGATCAATTACAGTCCTAATCATCAATGAGAAGATTCAAGTAGACAATACCAAGTGAGTTTAAAATTATTTTTCATCTATTTTCAAGCTTCTTTTATATTCTCAATATTAATGAATAATGAATAAGTTTCATTTCAAATACTACAGTAATGTATGAATATATTCCTTTTCATATCAAAACTGTTTAGATCTTATATGTGCTTCTTTCAGGATTTTGATTAACTTTAATGATTCAACATTATTCCTATTAATTGTCTGTATACATTTATGTCTCTTATCATATATATCCTAGTCTATGTTATTTAGTTCACAATAAGCCAAAACGTTTTATAATTTTATATTGCTGTATACTTCCCAAGTTAGTTAGATTTTTGTATAAAATCTTAACAACTAATAATTGAATGAATAACGCTCTTGATGATCTGTAATTTAAAAGGTAATTTGGGGATTGATTCCACTCATAATTTGAATGAGCCATCATGTATATAAATAGCAATTTACGTGTGCATAAATCAACAGTTGGTCTAACATAGAATATTAAACATTACCACAGTGTAGCTAGACATATTCCAGTAAATCTATATCTCTAAAGGCTACACGAGTGTTAGTAATTCACTTAAGCATTATCTCTTAAACATTAGACATAAAATGGTGATAATAATCATTTCCAAAATGATCAATAAATAATTCAATTATAGCCGAAAAACAAGAAAAATTAGTGCAAGTTCATTTTTTCGATTATGTTCAATCATATTCTGGAAAACGATTATTTTGTTTGATAACTTTCTATTTCTTGGATTGCTTAGTTGATTCTATTCAGAGATGTTTTGAAAATTAGTACTTAAGACAAGTTATCTAAATTTCATCCTGTTCATAAATAGCTTTCACAATTACAAATATATTAACTTCTTACCTAAATCACATTCAACAAATTTTACTGTCTGCTGATTTTTTCGACCAGTTTACATTAATAAGTAGTAATGGATACACTTTTCTTAATCTAATCATTTCAAAACTATGGACAACTTAAATAAAGATTGTAGTTTCGTAATGTTCCTTTCTTCAAATAACACCTCAGTTCAAAAAGCGTTATGTATTTAGATCAGAATATAACATCAGCCGAACTGAAAACGATGTATTCCTAAATGTTATAGAGGTTGAAAACCAAACATTCTTTTACCTTTCTCAATTCGGGATTTTGGTGGTTGTTAAATTACACTTAAATCATGAACCAGTCTACGTTAAACCACCATTTGAAGCATGGACGCACTGGACGTCAGTCTAGTCTCAATATGAGAGTCCTCAGCAGCGCACACTTATGACCTCGAGGGCGGTTAGCGAACATAGGGCCATTGGCCTTGCGAGCAAAGGCTTGACCTCTGGACTACTGAGTCAGCATCTGACACTGTTAATGTCTAACTTTAATCATTCCATGACTCTGCACAACCATCTTCCATCTACTTCTGTTAAACTGTTTATCCTTTTGTAATTTCTTTTGAAATGATTTGGATTCTGAACTCTTCTGAAGTTTTAATTACTAGAGTCGCTTCATATTATCTACAGATATCAAATCCCTATTTAATATTTTACAAAATGTTTTGAGATATAAAGTAAAGAATTAATGTTATTCTAATTCGATTGGAAATGGATTGAATTATCCCCTTGTTGACATTTTGACTGAAATTTAATCAGTCTTGGTTGGCATATGTGCACCCGATACTGACTGCCTCGACATAACAACTTTGACACAAGTTAGTATAGAATATATGAGACATAGCTAGGCAGAGAATAAGATTTTATGCTCCTCCTTAGCCAGCAGTTTAACCGAATAAGAACATATTTTGCTTATTATTTAACATTATTCAGTAGTTAAATTACAGGTCGTATACATTGTTGAATAATTTGGTTGATTTTCATTGTTTAGTAGAGTACTATAGATAAAAATAATTGAAGTTTATATTGAACTCTGTCAATAGTTGAGCCAAATTGGAGAATAATTACAAACTAAGGAGCACTGAACAGCTGCTTCCACAGAGTGTGAAACTCGTTGATGTAAATCAGCAGTCATTAGTTATACATAATCTAAAGCCCCCCGGGCCTCATGGGGAGCGATTAACCTTCTGACCATAAGATTTTTATCCAATGGTTTACATTTTTAAACCCAATCAATTGATGATATTGTGTCACCACCACCTATTGACTTTGATGGTGCCTCATTTCGATATGGTTTCTCATTGGAACTTCTAGAATTTTCCTCGAAGTTAACCATTAGTGAACACCTATTTATTATTTTATTGAAAGGTTTACGAAGATCAGTTTATACTAACGTACCTATACAAGTAGTAGGTAGCTACCAACCATTCCTTAGTTGTTAGTACTTCTCAGTTGACGAAATCTAAATCCAGCCTCCAAATAATTCTTAACCAAACAAAAATAAATAAAATTGAAATCCTATCCAAATAAAGATATCATTTGCATGTATATACATAAGTAACACTTTTAGAGACAGTTTATTCAAATTCACAGTTGAATGATAAACTTCCCTATCTCCAAGTTATTAGTTTCCAATCCATTCAAAAATGTAAACTGATTATATCAATATACTGAACACTAAATCAGAAAATAAAACACTTTAAATTACGCTTCATTGAATATTTAACCTTATGAATTTGTTCTATCATAATATTCATTGAAAAATAAATCTGTCACCAATAACAATTAAATTGTTTCTATGATTACGTATAGTTCTGTCGCTTCAAATTAAGTGACATTACTCATTACTATATACATTTATATTCTAAGTTGAATAATATGAATGACGCTGCTCTTCTCGTTTTTGTTTTGTAATTAAAACTCTAGATTTTTTTGTAGTACAATATAAATCAATAGACTTTTTTTTTAAACATTTACTTTTCTCAGTTTTTCTCCCTTCTCTAATCTTGTACCTTTTTTTGTTGGAACAAAGTTTGTTTAACTTTGGAAGAAACATTTCACTCTTATTTCATTTATATGTATTTTAAATATCTAATCAGATGGATAGTAGATTTTTGAAAAAAAAAATTATTGTTTGTTGCAGAACTGATAAATCCAACAAGCATAGATTAGTGATGAACGTGTAGGGCGTCAGTGAAAATATTGAAAAAAAATCATTTGAAAGGAAAAATCTCATACACTGGGTGGTGTTTTCACTTATACAAATAAAAATACCATTACCATAATTGTTTGTTTTTTTTAATTATAGGGATAAAGAAAGATATTCATTTATTTAAAAATTACTATGCCTACTACATCAATAGAACAAACATTATAAGAATCCTTATAGCTTACGAAACCTTTTCATATGGCTAAAAGGTTATAGCAGGTTGAAAATTGAATGTTTACTTAATTTTTATCGGAATGAAGTGATGTGGATTTATCGCCCAGGAATGACTTTACACCATTTAACCATTTTTTATCAAAAGTCAAGTATTTTTCATAATTGAAATCATGAGTCAATTGAAGCCATACCACCATGGAAAACCTGGAAGCAGTGTACGGCCGTTTCGTCCTATTGTGGGACTCCTCAGCAGTGCGCATCCACGATCTCGCCTCGCGAAATTCGAACACAGGACCTATCAGTCTCGCGCCAGAGCACTTAACCTCTAGACCACTGAGCTGGCCGGCATATAACGGTTATGATGTCTAACTGCAACCAATTCACGAAGTTTGAGCAACCGTCCACCAATTGTCTTCAATGAGTAGGTCCTGGGTTCGAATCTCGCGAAGCGAGATCGTGGATGCGCGCTGCTGAGGAGTCCCACAGTAGGACGAAACGGCCGTCCAGTGCTTCCAGGTTTTCCATGGTGGTCTAGCTTCAATTGACTCATGATTTCAACTATGAAAAAAGTCGAGTAACTTATTTCGTTTCAATTTAAGCCAGTAGAATTAAATCGATTCCTTTAAATGAATGTTTAATTACTGACAAATATTATCTATTAAAGATGATGTTACAAAACTGAATGCTATACCGAGGGTTTACTCAGAAATGAAATCATTTCTCTTTTATACAGTAAGGTGCATCCTAAGTTAATTAATAACTATAGATATTTTATTTTAATCTATATCAATTCACACTTTTATACGAATGCATACGAGATAAAAAAACAGAAAAGATCAATGATCGTCTTCATATGTATCTTCGAATGATTTACAATCCTTGGGAAAATATGATCAAATCTATAATTTGACCCTTTACATACTAATGTTAATAATGTTTTAAAATAATTTAAAATAACAAGAACATAAGATTACTAGAATACTTTGATATCTGTGATTTTCAGAACATACTTCAGGTACTTATTGAAGCCTTCAATCCAATCTCAATTGTTCAAGTTCCGCCACAGAAAGTACAAAAACAATGGGTCGTTAAACACATTTTTCGTTTTCCGAATGCTCTATGGAAATTTTAATTTTTTTCTACACCTGTTGAAGTAACTGTTATCAACTGACTGCAAGAGAAGTCGAATGCTAAGAAGTAGATGAAAATCAACTCCTGTTTAACATATAGACTTCATTTGAAATTTGGTTTTCAATCCTTATTCATTTATACTCAAAATTATTGTTGATCTAATTGATTTTACCCAATCATTTAATTGGTAAGTAAATCACTTTTATTGCCAATGACATCAGTGTTTCAATTTTAATGACCCTCCTCATACAGTTTCAAATATACTTTCACTATTTTTATAAAAATTATTAATTTTTTAAATATACAATTCTATTAAAGTTCCCTTCTACTTATGTAATAGATTCCACTTGTTTTAATTGCTTAATTTTGATAAATTGACTCGTCCGATCACTATTCTTCTATCAATCGAATTAAGCTGTCTAACTTTTTTTAATAGTTTATTTCAAAATCATTCTACACTAAAACAGTATCCTATTTTTTTGGTTCTATTGACATTCTTCTTTTACTTAAATATGTTATAAATGTTTACTTTCTGTCTGCCCCAAAGTAAAACGACAAATCCAGACTAAATGAGGTAAAAGAAGTATCAGAGTTGCTAGGGTTATATCTGACAGTAGACAAATATCAAGAGGTAACTCCATCTCTCTAAAAAGACTGTCCATGTACCTGGCAAATAAAGAATAGCGAATATCATGACTTCAGTAATTGCTTTCTGGGGATCATGTCCAGCCATATAACAGTAAAATATTTAACAAGGTGAAAAGTAGTTCACCATATTGACCCCTTTGAAATCTGAATTGTTACTTATCTGTAACAGATACAATTTGCGATTGTTCCCTATGCTTTTCACATAAAAAAATTTTCATCGTTTTTATGCAACAGACATTCCCAAGGTGATTACTTCTACCAATAAAATGGCTTCTGTGGTCATAAAATTCACAGAATTCATTGACTATTTTTGTATTAAATGGAGAATAAGAAAATCAAAATAAAATTTGTGTTTATAACAAGGCAAATTTTTAAAAAAGACAAAACAGTACCAAAGAAAGGTGTAGCAACCTTTTAAACACATTCTCCTTTTTTCAATTTAGAACTTTCGTTCATACTTTTATTTGCAGAATTTGATGAGCGACGCTTGTCAGTGCAAGAGTAAGTTGGGAGAAATCTAAGGGCTGCCAAACAGACTTGTCAGCAATCCATGAAATCGATGATTGTCGGTCTGAGTCATATATGTAGATTCAGACTGTGTGATTGAGGTCTGCGTGATAACCGCAATCAGTGGTTGAAGAGTGAGTAACGTGGCTCAGAACAGCTTACAATGGAACAGATATATTCGTCCTTTATCTTTCCCTCTTGCTTGAATTCCAGTATCCCTTCATTCATACCTTTCCACACTGTCTTTTCAAATCATTTTCTCAAGGTTTATATACTTTTTTATCAAATTATTTTAATCAAATTATTTCGACCGCTTCTGTCAATTTCACCTCGTCGTGCTAATCAGGTATGACAACTTAGGCAGACGTACATCTTTCCTAACCTCCATGTTGATGATTTCTGTCTGTGGATTACTTTATTTTTCATATATGATCACCAAAAACGAATACCTAATCTAATTCCATTCAATTTGGCATGATACATAAATGCTTTTCAGCATTATATCTCAAATGTACGGTTTGAAGTAATTACTGAAGTACCAAAGCTAGAAGTTACTCAAAATATCCTTCAGTACAACTATAAACATTTTCTAATAATTTTAGAACTTTTCATGTTTATAAGTTTTTATCTTTTTGTAAACTATTTTATATTTAATAACAAAAATAATATCTTTATGATACTCCAATGAGTAGAAAACTGAGTCTCCGACGTTTTGTAGCTTAGTGTCAGCCTAATTATTCAGAAAATAAATAACGGTTTCCATAAACCTCAATGTATTCATAAGTACTACTCGCATAGTTTTTATTTTTATGATTAAAACATCCGAATGAACCAAAGAAAAAGTGAAGTCTTAACGTCGTTGCGTATAAGCATTACGATTTCAAGCTATTTGAAGAAATATATATACCAGTGTAACCACAATGAGAATGGCACCGTTAGATGTGGTATCCTTTTTCACCAATATACCTTTAACAGAGAACATAAATCTCATGTGATTATAGTGAAAACAACAACCTCGATATTGGTGCTCAAAAACCTTATCTAAAAGAAGTGTTCCATCGACTCACCGTCAGAGTTCAGTTTAGATATAATAATCAGTTCAACAGACAAATTAATGGCATCGCTACGGGTTTACTGTTTGGCCCTCTTCTTGAAAATTGTTTCATGAATAATTGGAAAAATACAGTACTTCGACCGAACACTGACAACTTTCGCTTATACAGAAGGCATATGGATGAAACTTTTATTTTTCATAATGAACACAGTGACCCTCACTTCATCCTGGATAAGTTAAATGGTAATGTGAGTCATCATCAATTACACTAGAATCGGAATCAAACTCGAAAGTTTGTCTCCTCGATATCCTAAGAGACGAAATGGCACATGCAAATGGTCTATAAACCTAGGAATAAACGTATTTCCACAGCTGGAACCCTTTAAGCAGAAAGAGAGCTTAATTTAGTCTTTATCATCAAAGGCTAGGGTGGATATGGTCAGAAGATACAGTAGACGAAGAACTACACAACCCCTGATAGATATTCCTCAAAAACAGCTATCTATACAGGTCTATTGAATGTAACATGAAGCCCAAATTACAGTCTACAAGAACCTATACATTTCCTAAAAAGACTCTCTCAATAATCATTCAGTTGAAGGGAAATACTGCCGAAGAAATTTCGAAGAATCTTTGAAGGAAAATTTTTATGACCCTAAGCTTCGCGTCGTCTTTTCCAGCGGCCCCATCGTCCGTAGATGTAACATAGACAAACCCTTGCATTGAACCAGATCAATGTGTATTTATAAGTTCACTTGCTCTTGTGAAGCAGGCTAAATAAACCGCACAAAGCGAATATTTGCCAAACGCATCTCTGAAAATTATCCCGCTTGGCTTTCGAAAGGTGAATGTAAATCAATCAACAATTTAATATTAGAGCATCTTGGAAACTCTGGTCACATAGCCTTATCTGACAAGTCCTTTAAAATTATCTACATAGTCAGATGGTTTGATTAGAAAGGAGTGCAGATGAATAACCTAATCACTGACAATCCATCATTTCAAATCTGAACTCTTTGTGCAAAAGAAACAGGTTCAGGCCGTCATTCTTCTATCACTCCAACGCTTAATTTTATATAAATGATATTCTGATTTTATTTCATCCGGTAAATTTTTTAAATCTTAGTTTTAGTTATTCCTTATTATCAGCTTCACGTTTTTAATTTATTCCTCACCCTTCTCATACTCGTCAGGTGGGTAATTCTCATTCAGAAGTTTGATTGCATCTTATTATCTCTCTTCAATTCTCAATTATTAAGCAACTTTCTGTGAAATTTGATATTATATAATGGTCCTCCTATCTTTCAACATACTACTTTATTAGTAAATTAACTATAAATACGATTTTAAGGCTTCAGTAAATGATATTGACTGAATTCTTTTTCAGTGATATGGGTTTCTTTCGTTATTTTAAGTATATTGTCTTCGTTGAACAAGCGTATTTTCTATTAACATCCATTAGCCTGTGATAAGCATTTTATCTAAATCGAACTTTCAGTCTATCTTGGATAGCGTATGACCTGAGAGGAATACATATTGGTTCGACCTACCCCAACTAATATAAACATAGTAAAAGAGAAAATTAACAAAGTGAAGAGCAAAAGATCAAGTTTATCAACGCATCATGGAAAGCAAAACACAGGAAATCTAGTTTTGTAGAAACCAATGAGTTCTGAAATTAGGGATTATAGAAAAAACCAAGCCAGTCTATCAGAGCAAGATAAAGAATGGATCCGACTGTGCCACTTCACAGGATTTCAGGGAGCATCACCTAATTAATCCAATCATTAATCACAGTTGTTGCACAGATTGTAAGCTAAAAAACTACACCTGTTGACATAGGGTCAGTTCAGTAGTCGATTAATTCATGGACTGACGTCATGTCGTTGATTGGCTTTCTCTAAATTTATTCCAACCTACTTCTACTCCATTCAGCATCACGTTTCTGGTAGGTAGTATTTCGAAATATGTATCACACATTCTAATTACTTTGATCAATTATGGTCCACAGTTTCACTTTTCGAACTCCAACTGTAGCTCTTCTAGAGTTACTGCCGCTCTCAAGCCCGAGTAAAGGAGGAGCGTTGGGTATGAGGTTGACAACCCCATCCCGTAGAAAAACATCTTGCTAAAATACTCTAACCAGATTAAACAAATTAAGCCATTTAAACTCTGCCTCCGGAGTTGAAAGAAGAATTATCAAGCCTCATGATAAAGGCCGAGATTCTTCGAAAGTCACAAGGTCGATGCCCCTTCTAACAACCAGAGCAACAACTTTTAAAGGTATGTGGAATGTCCGGACAATGTGTGAGACCGGGAGGACCAACAAAATAGCAACGAAAATAAGGAGATACAGATTGGCAGTACTCGGAGTCAGTGAAACTCATTGAACCCTAGCTGTACAGCAAAGGTTATGTGCGGGACAGATGTTGCTGTACTCAAGTCATGAAGAGAAAAATGTTACACACATTCAGGGAGTTGTTCTGATACTGTTCAAAGTAGCATGTAAAGCACTTATAGTATGAGAATCTCGTGAACTCAGTATCATCAAAGGATCTTTTGAAACGAAGAAGGAGGGAATTACAATGAATGTTATCCAGCGTTATACACCCACCAACAACAGCAACGACGACGATAAATATTAGCTCTACAGGAGGCTGCAATCGATCGAGGCGAAGTGCCCAGGAAAGAATCTGACCATCTTGATGAGAGATCTAAACGCCAAAGTTGGAATGGACAACACCGAGTATGAGGATATCATGGGAAGAAATGGACTGACTGGGCGGAAAGAGAAAGAATAACATGTGGTGTACAAATTCATGTGCATTCAACAAATGGTTATAGGTGGCGTAATATTCCCACACAAACGCATACACAAAACTACAAGGGTTTCACCGGATCACACTACACACAACAAGATCGATCGTATTTGTATCGGTAAAAATTTCAGAAGGTCAATGGAAAACTTGAGAACCAGGAGAGGAGCTAACGTAGCTTCAGATCACCATCACTTGGTGGTTGCCATGATGAAACTGATGCTAAATAAGCATTAGAAAACTGGGGGAACAGTATTACAAAGTTTCAATACAGTCTTCTTTAGAGATACTGACAAACTCGACGAATACAAGATAGCCCTCAACAACAGTTTTCAAGCCCTAAAAGATCTACTCAAAGAAGAAGAAACTACTGTAGAGGACAACTGGAAAGGGATCAAAGAAGCACTAACTCCAACGTGTCAGGAGGTTCTGGGTCGCAAGAAACATCATCATAAGGAATGGATCTCTATAGGATCCCTGGACAAGATTGAAGAAAGGAAGAACAAGAAGACAACAGTTAGCAACAGTCGAACACGAACAGAGGAAGTCAAAGCACAAGCTAAATGCACAGAAGCAAATAAGCAAGTGAACAAGAGCATTAGAATAGACGGACAGAAATACATGGAAGAGCTAGCAACGACAGTGGAAAAAGCTGTAAGAGAAGGAAATATGGAACAACTATATGCTACAACGAAGAAACTATCAGGGAGATATAGTAAACTGGAGAGACCAGTCAAGAACAAAGAAGGAAAGACAATCACGGAGATTCAAGAACAGAGGAAATGACGGGTAGAATACTTCGACGAACTGCTGAATAGACCAGCTCCATCGAATCCACCGGACATCGAAGCAACACACACAAACCTTCCCATAGATGTCACTCTACCAATGATCGAAGAAATCAAGATGGACATCAGACAAATAGAGAGTGTGAAAGCGGTAGGACCTGACAATATACCAGCTGAAGCACTGAAGTCAGACATTGAAGTAATTCCAAACATGCTTCATCTTCTATTCAAGAAGATTTGGGGAAAAAGAACAAGTGCCAACGGACTGGAAAGAAGGATACCTCATCAAGATACCAAGGAAAGGAGATCTGAGCAAATATGAGAACTACATAGCATCATACTACTATCAGTACCAGGAAACGTTTTCAATATAGTGTTGCTGAACCAGACGAAAGACGCAGTAGATGCTCGACTTCAAGATCAACAGGCTGGATTCCGTAAAGATCGGTCGTGCACAGACCAGATTGCGACACTACGGGTGATCGTTAAACAATCGGTTGAGTGGAACTCGTCACCATACATCAACTTCATTCATTATGAGAAGGCGTTTGATAGTGGGGATAGTGGAACCTTATAAAAACATCTTAGACGCTATGGTGTACCTGAGAACATCGTCAACATCATACGGAATTCATACGACAGATTACACTGCAAAGTCGTGCATGGAGAACAGCTGACTGACGCATTCTGAGTGAGGACCGGAGTCAAACAACTCTACCTACTCTTCTTCTTTCTCTTTCTTCTGGTGGTTGACTAGATTGCGAAGGAGAATGCTGGTGAGCGGCCTATGCTCCTCGACGAGGGGTAACAGGCATAAGTAAGTTAGAATCCAAACTCTATACTGACCGAAGAAGTTTTGCGGTTGACTACCACTACTCCTGTTCACCAGTCTCATGTTATACTGATTATAGTCCTCTAAATACAGATGGTCGCATACTCATCTGTTTCTGTCTTTATTGGCTACCGTTTTCCAACTGTTTGACAATAATTTCATTATACTCGTTTGAACTCATATTGTGCAGTATATTCCCTGTCGATCGCGCGTGAAAACATTGGACTTATATCTGACATTCCTTAAAATTTTTGATAGAGAACGAGGCAATCAATTAGCGATATCGAGGCTGTTATCCTACGCTCATGTTTCCAATCTTAAGTTGGACTCGCTATTCTATGAAGATGACCTGTAACACGCTAACTCAAACCTTTAAATTATGACCTGGTGGCTGGCATCTGATGGAAAACAGAAAATTAAAGGAACAGACGATGACACATGATTATTGGAGTTTCTGAACACCCTTCTCTCTTTGGATGCACTTTCTATTCTAGCAAAAAGCCTTCCTTATTCTAATCTCGACCTTCCCACCATCATTTGAACCCACTCCACCTCGGTACATATCACAACTCATTATTCTTTATTACTGTATTCTCTTATCTGAAGGCTTTGATCATATTTCATTGTGGCGAAAGCAGCTTGTATGAGTTTCATTCAGTAATTTATCTTAATTTTGTATGTTACGCTAGAAACTGTCAAGCGTTGTTTAGGGTTCATGTACAAATACCTTGCTGCTCCTAAAGATACCACAAGTATTTGGAGTTTGACAACACCTTAACTAATAACACTTTCTATAATCGAAACGCCCCAACCCAGTGAGATCAGAAGTCAGATGCGAAGAGTTTTAAAGATATATTTGATAGAATATCGACATACCGAGAGCTGATCAATCTAAGCTGGCTAGGGGTTGTAGGAGATGTTAAGCACTTCGTACCTGCTTGTGATCTGGTGCAGATGCGTGGGCGAGCACCTTCTGCTAGGTGAGTTCAAAACTAATGCGGTCAGCATCAAATGTCGAAGACTTACAGAGCCATTGATTTGGGGGATTTGTTTACCGATACACATAAGTTAATGAAGCAACTGGAGTCAGGAAAACTCGACCGTATATTACAATTACGTGCTATACGCTCAAATAGACTTACTATCTAGTTGCTAACGATAATAAGGATGGCTCCTAGTATAGCGGTATTGGTTCCTAACTACATGATCTTTGAAGTTGAGCGCATAATTCCTGAGGAGGTTTACACTCGACATCACGAACCAGTAAAAGGTCAAAAATGATGAACGCGGGAACAATTTATCGAAATGGCATGGCTCGGTCGTGTAGGCGCAGTCATTCTGAATAACCTCTTACTTTCGGTATCAAATTTTTTTGTTAGAAGGTGCATCGGCCTCGCGACTTTCGAAAAATTTCGGCTTTCATCATGAGGTATCATAACTATTCCTTCAACTCCCCGGGGAGAGTTTAAATGGTTTGAATCATTTTTTCTGGTTAGCGTTTTTTAGCGAGTTTGGTTTTCTACGGGATGGGGTCGCTAACCCCATGCCTAACCCCCCACCGTTACCCGGGCTTGCGAAAGGCAGTAGCCTCGAAGGAGCTACAGGCGGAGTTTGGCGTCGCGAGCATCGTCAAGAAGGTACAAGTGTTTATAAATAGTTGTCTACGCAAGATACTCAACATTCACTGGCTGGATACTATCAGCAACAGCGTTTTATTGGAGAGGACAAACCAGCTTGCAGCTGAAGAGGAAAATAGGAAAAGACGTTGGAAGTGGATCGGACATATATTAAGGAAATCACCAAACTGCATCACGAAGCAATCCCTAACTTGAAATCCGGAAGGGAAGCGGAAAAGAGGAAGGCCAAAGAACACACTACGCCGGGAAATAGAAGCCGATATGAAAAGGATGAATAGTAACTGGAAAGAACTGGAAAGGAGGGCTCAGGACAGAGTTGGATGGAGAATGCTGGTGAGCGGCCTATGCTCCTCCACGAGGGATTAGAGGCATAAGTAAGTTCTGTATCAAATATGTTATTCTTATCCCAGATCAAATGTGTTCATCAGAAGTGCTAGAAGTTATACTGCTGATTGTCACGATACGATGAGTCAGTCTAGAGAATGATGTGACTTCCGAGAAAGTTCTTATAGATAAGGTACTCATTTCGTGACAAGTCTAACATTTCGGGTTTATGTCTACTATCATGCTAACAAAAATAAATGTACTAATGTTGAATCAAACTATAATTCTACACTAGCTCGCCTCACCTGGTCAACACTGACCAGGTTTGCTCATGCGGCTTTAGTTCTCAATTTCTACCTGAAAACGAAGTGACCAACAATTCAATACCTATTAGCAAACAACCAAAACCCTATACACTAGACATTGAAGACGGTCGACGTTTATATACTCTGTCGGCTATTCACGAAGACCACACTTATGTTCCTGTGAATCTCAGAAATCGTGTCTTCTTGACTGTGTGGTTTGTAAGTAGTACGTGACACCGACAGGAAGTGAAATGCTTACCAGCAGAAGATTGAGAAGGTCGAACTGAAGAGAACAGAATGTTAGAAGAGTTATTATAATAACAAGAGAAATAGGAGAATCATGAAGCATTTAATGAACGACTGACAAATGTGCAAGATATATGTTAAGTGCATGATTTTCATATTTTACGAAAGCACTCTATAATTTTGCATCAAAAAATAAACTGGTTATTTCCACCTATTCGACTTTTCTTACATAAACTATTGATCTACTCATTTTGAGGGTTACTCCTTCAACTCCTTTCTACACTTTAATTTTAGAGTTTCTAGTATCATAACCATTCGAGTTCACACCCAGTAATATGATAGTTATTAATCTTCTTCACGTCATTTATCTTAAGCAAATGCTCAAGAAAAATTAACCTCAAACATCGAGTTCAATAGAATGAGCTAAACCAAGCAGTCATGCTATCTGTGTTATGCAATATTAAAGACCTGAAACCATTCCATTATGTCATGAGGTGAGTTAAACAAAATCAATCATTTTAAACAGGGCTCTCAAATAGATATCAGATATTCGATTGCTGTTACACCAACTATTAACACTGTTTCTGCTAGTCATTATGTCAAGTGACATTTTTCCTATGGCCTAATAATATAATGTTATATTGTAGGCAGAAATGTTGTTGACATTTTATTTATTGTTCATTGAACAACTGGTCATGTCTTTATCTACATAGACGGATATAGACGCACAGAAAGTCAAGACATTTTCAAACTTTTACCATCTGTTTTCGTTTGGAGATGAGAGAAGTTCAAACTGAGGTACGTATCAGGTTTTCGTTCGAGCTTGAAGATCATATTTGTATTCCACCGCTTTTCCATGTACAATAAACGCCTTGTAACACTTGACGTTGCTAAGAACACAGGTTATGTTGAGATGCCAAGGAAATAATACTAATTTTTGTAAGTACTGTAGGCAATTTTAACGAGTTCCTTGAATCGAATAGAGAATACTATTTTAAATATGAAGATCTATTGTATTTTAGTATTTGTGGATTATTTGAGTTACTGTACACTTGAATTCGTGTTTACACATATAACAGTAGTAAACTTGTATATGTACATTGAAAGCTGTCTCAATAAGTCATGAAACTCGCATCACCAACGTTTGGCTTTTGCCTTAGAATCTCACGGGTTTTATTATTGGACCATACAGTCTCTGACAAGTGACTGGTATACTCACTTTTAGTGAGGTAGCTAAATCAAGTTCGAAAACGATATCCGCTTTCAACGAACCATTTGGTGCTACCATGAAATTTTGTAGGAAACTACTTTGAGAATTAAAAAAGTCCTTCGTCTGATAAAACTACGAAACAACTGAAGAATATGAATAAACCATGATTTATTAATTTTAAAATTTTACATATCGGAACTTTTCTCCATAATTATTGTATGCAAATTGTAAAACCGCAAAGGAGTTTCTCTGTGGTATGTTAATCAAAGCCTTCAAAAAGCACTAAATTTCCCAATTCTTTTCATTGCTTGGGTTTAAGAACAAAAATTCATCCATTATTGTAAACTTTACTTTATTTCATGTGTTTCTACTCACAGTTGATAGTGTTCTTATTTCTCTGGTGCGTTGTGATTATTTGATGTATGGACTGTAGTGATGCATAAAATATAGTTTCTGCTTACTGATATCAAGTGTCAAGGTTCGTCTCTTTTACAATACACTTTTCGTTTATACTAAAATTCTGATTGCTGACATCAAATAATTGGATACGGATTAGCTAGATCAAACCTGCACTGTTTAAACAGTCGGCAGACCATAAGGATAAATAGCATTTAAATTTTAGTTCGTGCTTAATATTGTTGAGGATCGCAATTTGAAGGTCGCTGTATGTACCTATGATAAAGAACTAGTTAGCAAACTAAAATTCTGTTGAAAGGGATAATTTTTATAAGGTCGATTCACATCATTTGATACATTTAAGTCTAACACTCATAACACATACATTGTGTTTCCCATGATACGTACACATTTGCATGAGGGCCTATGTTAATATCATTCAATCTGACCGAGTGCCTATAATATACTATGTTTCTCAATTCTTAGTTACTTGATTTTCTAAATTATCATGGATAGGATATTGATACTATTGTAATTTTATGAACTCTAGGTAGAGTATCTTTACTAAAGCGACCAGCGTAAACGTTATTTGTCATATCTAAAAGTTCAACTAAAGTTACTACAATTTTGGTAAGCAGAGATGGACCAGTTGTAGTCCTCACACATCGATGGGAAAATTCAAACAAACAATACTAAATGAATTTTTACTACAATTTTGTTTACAAAACCTAAAGTTATGTTCATTTTTATGCAACCTTAGGAAGAATTAGAACAAGCTATCAAAGAAAGTGAAACAAGACTTATGATACTGGATTTTTTTGCGGATTGGTGTGGGCCTTGCAAAAGAGTCGCCCCGGAACTGGACAAAATTTGTGAAGAATGGGAAGATGTTTTATTCGTAAAATTAAATGTAGATGAGTTAGAGGTAGGTGTTGCGAATCTTTGGATCGTTCTCAAGTATGCTTATATATTCTTTTCATAATTGCTATGTAAATAAAAGTAATAGAAATTGTTTTGACCTACTTAGCGTTGCTTCCTTATAAATTGTGCCTATTTCTGAGTATACGAAGTGCCATTTATCCAGGCACAAAATGATTAATTTAAGTACGCTTACGTTATTTATGGATTAAGCAGATTGTTTTGAAACTTATCTTGTCGTCTATGTTCATAGTTAAATATGAATCTTCTAGCCTGCCAAATGGTGTAGATATTAAAACTTATTCATCTTTCTGAAGCACATGATGACAGTAACATTTAGAAAGGCAATGAAAGCTTAGTGGCTAAACCATCCAGTTATGGAATACAAAGCCTCTATAGTTTCTCCCTTTTGATGCAAATATTTTTCGCTGTCTTAATTCGTCTTGTTAAAGATTATTTTAATAACAAATCTGATCAACTGATTTTGGTATCCAATTTTTACCAATAAATATAGTTTGAAATTGGTTCTAGGGACTTTCATTTGTTCATCCTTCCAGCCAAGTCGAATGTGTATCAATAGTTATTATTTCAAGATATGTGTGGTTGGTTAACATTTGTGCTGTCCTTCTGAAACTTAGGTAAATAGTTGCAGTGTTTATATCTCAGTGGGAGCACAACCACCAATGTATGGATTTTATTCAGACAAAAAGTTCTAAATGTGATAAAAATTATGCAGTTGACTTCAGAACCAATCAATAGCTAAGTAACATTAAAATATGTCGAGAAATAACATCCTTGTACCAAAACTAAAGACTAAGCGTTAAATTAGCATTTTAAGTTTATTCCAGTCAACTTACAACGTTATTAAACTTGATCGATTAGTTAAATGTGGCTCCAATTTTTAGTGTACTTTTAAAAAGGGATTCTTAGTAATGCGGACATCGTTTATAACATTTTGATATTTTCATAAGTGATATATATGTATATATATATTTGACCATATGATGTTAGCTAGTAAATGCAATCCTCTTTGTCAAAAGTATGCATCTAGCATATCTCATAGTTATTTTCCTTTAAATGTATTCTTTTATCCGGGAGAGACAACTTTTAATACATTTTATGCTGCGAAATAAAACTGTGGTACACAGTCAAATGAGTTAGAGTCTTCTTCATTAGAATCCGAGTTTTATTCATGGAATTTGATCTTCCTTTTTTATTACTAGCAAGGCGATAAAAGCTCATACAAAAATGTTTCTATCTAAATTACTACTTTGGAAACAGGAGATCAGTAGAACTGGAAAGATATTTACAAACAGAAAGGAAAATAATCATAAAGAGGGCTCTTGTTGACTAAGATAAATTACGTGTCGTGTATTTTCTGTTAATCCTTATTACTCTGTTAGTTTATTGGTCTAGAAAAAGAACAGAAAAATATTAAGACATCAAATTAATCCACTAAATAGGTAATTGCAATCCGTTGTTGTAATATGGAAATATGGATTGTTTCGCCTTGCTCCAGTGGTACATCAGATGATGATATTTCCAGACAAAGAATGGTCTTACTAAAAAAGTCCACAGCACTATTTTTCCATGAAAACAGTTTTCAATTGCTTTCTGGCTGTTCAATTACTTTGACTTATGTCTTTATTATCTTTCTTCTACTAAACGGTTAAATAACCTAGGTTATTTCGCCGATTTCGGAAAACCTACAGTGGCTAAATACGTAATTATTCACTTTGTATTGGGTCAACCCTCAATTTGCCATAGTACTCTTTCCGTGAGACATTGGAAATAAAACGGACCATTGTTACCGAAAGTTAAGTCAAATATGGATAGGGCCATAATTTATTCAAACAGTATCTTCACGTACACAAGTAATAGAAATCATGGGTTCCGCTGACGACAAGAGTCAAGATAGGATTTGATGCAGACTATAAAATGACAATTCCTAGCAGTATATAAAGATAGAAAAATTACTCCATTAACAGACTGAGACATCGATTATTGGGCTGGTCAGACGGATGCCTATGATTCATATCCTTGAGAAGCATAATATTTTTAGTATTTGTTGTTATTAAAAATCAAAGTTTTTCCTAGGCATCATCGTCACTTATACTTTTATTTTCAGTCTGCAGCTGAAACGTATTCTATAGCTGCGATGCCTACATTTATTGCATTCAAAGGTGGCGAAAAAGTGGACGAAGTTGTTGGTGCGAATTTAGATAAACTGAGAGAGATGATTGAAAAATATAAATAAATAAATCACTGAGGTGAATGAAAAAAATCATTTCACTGAACATCTTTCTGTATCACAATTAGTCATATATTGCACTTAGTTACTATTATATGTAAAAGATAATTATGGATTCAGTGACGTTTAACCTTTAATTAAAATTGATGATATATATTTGTTAACACATGCATAAGAAGAAGTACTTTAGTTTTCATTAAATATATTCATTAAACAAATATTATATTTCACTACAGCTGATTTGGTTATTTTGTTACTTCTTGAGCTGTTTTCGTCTATTCTTATGGAGTAACTTGACTGACAATATCAATGTAAGTATCAGTAACAATACCGTATTATTTTTATTCTCAAAAACGAATGTATAAAAGCTAATCAATGTATTGTCACTCATCTTTAAAACAACGACTAGAAATGATAATCCACCAGATTATTAAAAGTGTGCCAACAAAAAGAATATCATTAAGGTAAATAACTAGTTTTGATGTTGGCTAATTGGAGACAAATGGAAGAAAAACTGGTTCCAGGGATTCTTGCCAATTGCCTTTCAAGCCATCGAGTGAATCTTACACTGATCATTGAGAGAATATTATACTTTTAAGGGAATCTATTATATGACAGATTAACTTAATGACTATATAATTTATTCTTATAGTAATGTGTAGTTTAATGTAAATTACTTATAATGCATCATCGTTGAACAATTAATTGTATGGAACTCGTCACTATACATAAACTTCATTGATTATGAAAAGGAGTTTGATCGTCAAGATCATACGGAATTCATACGGCAGAGGAAAGCCGAGGAACACATTACGTCGAGAAATGGAAGCAGATATGAAAAGAATGAGTAGCAACTGGAATCAACAAGAAAGGATTTCTCAAAACAGAGTTTGATGGAGAGTGCTGGCGGGTGGCCTATGCTCCTCAATGCCTATCGTCAGATGTGGAGATCTTCGCAATCTAGTCAACCACCAGAAGAAAGAGAAAGAAGAAGAGTAGGTAGAGTTGTTTGACTCCGGTCCTCACTCAGAATGCGTCAGTCAGCTGTTCTCCATGCACGACTTTGCAGTGTAATCTGTCGTATGAATTCCGTATGATGTTGACGATGTTCTCAGGTACACCATAGCGTCTAAGATGTTTTTATAAGGTTCCACTATCCCCACTATCAAACGCCTTCTCATAATGAATGAAGTTGATGTATGGTGACGAGTTCCACTCAACCGATTGTTTAACGATCACCCGTAGTGTCGCAATCTGGTCTGTGCACGACCGATCTTTACGGAATCCAGCCTGTTGATCTTGAAGTCGAGCATCTACTGCGTCTTTCGTCTGGTTCAGCAACACTATATTGAAAACGTTTCCTGGTACTGATAGTAGTATGATGCTATGTAGTTCTCATATTTGCTCAGATCTCCTTTCCTTGGTATCTTGATGAGGTATCCTTCTTTCCAGTCCGTTGGCACTTGTTCTTTTTCCCCAAATCTTCTTGAATAGAAGGTGAAGCATGTTTGGAATTACTTCAATGTCTGACTTCAGTGCTTCAGCTGGTATATTGTCAGGTCCTACCGCTTTCACACTCTCTATTTGTCTGATGTCCATCTTGATTTCTTCGATCATTGGTAGAGTGACATCTATGGGAAGGTTTGTGTGTGTTGCTTCGATGTCCGGTGGATTCGATGGAGCTGGTCTATTCAGCAGTTCGTCGAAGTATTCTACCCGTCATTTCCTCTGTTCTTGAATCTCCGTGATTGTCTTTCCTTCTTTGTCCTTGACTGGTCTCTCCAGTTTACTATATCTCCCTGATAGTTTCTTCGTTGTAGCATATAGTTGTTCCATATTTCCTTCTCTTACAGCTTTTTCCACTGTCGTTGCTAGCTCTTCCATGTATTTCTGTCCGTCTATTCTAATGCTCTTGTTCACTTGCTTATTTGCTTCTGTGCATTTAGCTTGTGCCTTGACTTCCTCTGTTCGTGTTCGACTGTTGCTAACTGTTGTCTTCTTGTTCTTCCTTTCTTCAATCTTCCTAGGCATCATCGTCACTTATACTTTTATTTTCAGTCTGCAGCTGAAACGTATTCTATAGCTGCGATGCCTACATTTATTGCATTCAAAGGTGGCGAAAAAGTGGACGAAGTTGTTGGTGCGAATTTAGATAAACTGAGAGAGATGATTGAAAAATATAAATAAATAAATCACTGAGGTGAATGAAAAAAATCATTTCACTGAACATCTTTCTGTATCACAATTAGTCATATATTGCACTTAGTTACTATTATATGTAAAAGATAATTATGGATTCAGTGACGTTTAACCTTTAATTAAAATTGATGATATATATTTGTTAACACATGCATAAGAAGAAGTACTTTAGTTTTCATTAAATATATTCATTAAACAAATATTATATTTCACTACAGCTGATTTGGTTATTTTGTTACTTCTTGAGCTGTTTTCGTCTATTCTTATGGAGTAACTTGACTGACAATATCAATGTAAGTATCAGTAACAATACCGTATTATTTTTATTCTCAAAAACGAATGTATAAAAGCTAATCAATGTATTGTCACTCATCTTTAAAACAACGACTAGAAATGATAATCCACCAGATTATTAAAAGTGTGCCAACAAAAAGAATATCATTAAGGTAAATAACTAGTTTTGATGTTGGCTAATTGGAGACAAATGGAAGAAAAACTGGTTCCAGGGATTCTTGCCAATTGCCTTTCAAGCCATCGAGTGAATCTTACACTGATCATTGAGAGAATATTATACTTTTAAGGGAATCTATTATATGACAGATTAACTTAATGACTATATAATTTATTCTTATAGTAATGTGTAGTTTAATGTAAATTACTTATAATGCATCATCGTTGAACAATTAATTGTATGGAACTCGTCACTATACATAAACTTCATTGATTATGAAAAGGAGTTTGATCGTCAAGATCATACGGAATTCATACGGCAGAGGAAAGCCGAGGAACACATTACGTCGAGAAATGGAAGCAGATATGAAAAGAATGAGTAGCAACTGGAATCAACAAGAAAGGATTTCTCAAAACAGAGTTTGATGGAGAGTGCTGGCGGGTGGCCTATGCTCCTCAATGCCTATCGTCAGATGTGGAGATCTTCGCAATCTAGTCAACCACCAGAAGAAAGAGAAAGAAGAAGAGTAGGTAGAGTTGTTTGACTCCGGTCCTCACTCAGAATGCGTCAGTCAGCTGTTCTCCATGCACGACTTTGCAGTGTAATCTGTCGTATGAATTCCGTATGATGTTGACGATGTTCTCAGGTACACCATAGCGTCTAAGATGTTTTTATAAGGTTCCACTATCCCCACTATCAAACGCCTTCTCATAATGAATGAAGTTGATGTATGGTGACGAGTTCCACTCAACCGATTGTTTAACGATCACCCGTAGTGTCGCAATCTGGTCTGTGCACGACCGATCTTTACGGAATCCAGCCTGTTGATCTTGAAGTCGAGCATCTACTGCGTCTTTCGTCTGGTTCAGCAACACTATATTGAAAACGTTTCCTGGTACTGATAGTAGTATGATGCTATGTAGTTCTCACATTTGCTCAGATCTCCTTTCCTTGGTATCTTGATGAGGTATCCTTCTTTCCAGTCCGTTGGCACTTGTTCTTTTTCCCCAAATCTTCTTGAATAGAAGGTGAAGCATGTTTGGAATTACTTCAATGTCTGACTTCAGTGCTTCAGCTGGTATATTGTCAGGTCCTACCGCTTTCACACTCTCTATTTGTCTGATGTCCATCTTGATTTCTTCGATCATTGGTAGAGTGACATCTATGGGAAGGTTTGTGTGTGTTGCTTCGATGTCCGGTGGATTCGATGGAGCTGGTCTATTCAGCAGTTCGTCGAAGTATTCTACCCGTCATTTCCTCTGTTCTTGAATCTCCGTGATTGTCTTTCCTTCTTTGTTCTTGACTGGTCTCTCCAGTTTACTATATCTCCCTGATAGTTTCTTCGTTGTAGCATATAGTTGTTCCATATTTCCTTCTCTTACAGCTTTTTCCACTGTCGTTGCTAGCTCTTCCATGTATTTCTGTCCGTCTATTCTAATGCTCTTGTTCACTTGCTTATTTGCTTCTGTGCATTTAGCTTGTGCTTTGACTTCCTCTGTTCGTGTTCGACTGTTGCTAACTGTTGTCTTCTTGTTCTTCCTTTCTTCAATCTTGTCCAGGGATCCTATAGAGATCCATTCCTTATGATGATGTTTCTTGCGACCCAGAACCTCCTGACACGTTGGAGTTAGTGCTTCTTTGATCCCTTTCCAGTTGTCCTCTACAGTAGTTTCTTCTTCTTTGAGTAGATCTTTTAGGGCTTGAAAACTGTTGTTGAGGGCTATCTTGTATTCGTCGAGTTTGTCAGTATCTCTAAAGAAGACTGTATTGAAACTTTGTAATACTGTTCCCCCAGTTTTCTAATGCTTATTTAGCATCAGTTTCATCATGGCAACCACCAAGTGATGGTGATCTGAAGCTACGTTAGCTCCTCTCCTGGTTCTCAAGTTTTCCATTGACCTTCTGAAATTTTTACCGATACAAATACGATCGATCTTGTTGTGTGTAGTGTGATCCGGTGAAACCCTTGTAGTTTTGTGTATGCGTTTGTGTGGGAATATTACGCCACCTATAACCATTTGTTGAATGCACATGAATTTGTACACCACATGTTATTCTTTCTCTTTCCGCCCAGTCAGTCCATTTCTTCCCATGATATCCTCATACTCGGTGTTGTCCATTCCAACTTTGGCGTTTAGATCTCTCATCAAGATGGTCAGATTCTTTCCTGGGCACTTCGCCTCGATCGATTGCAGCCTCCTGTAGAGCTAATATTTATCGTCGTCGTTGCTGTTGTTGGTGGGTGTATAACGCTGGATAACATTCATTGTAATTCCCTCCTTCTTCGTTTCAAAAGATCCTTTGATGATACTGAGTTCACGAGATTCTCATACTATAAGTGCTTTACATGCTACTTTGAACAGTATCAGAACAACTCCCTGAATGTGTGTAACATTTTTCTCTTCATGACTTGAGTACAGCAACATCTGTCCCGCACATAACCTTTGCTGTACAGCTAGGATTC
>NC_031502.1:41120490-41142278 GCF_000237925.1 Schistosoma mansoni
AATCATCGTTGAACAATCACTTGAGTGGAACTCATCACTATATATCAACTTCATTGGCTATGAAAAGGCGTTTGACAGCGTGGACAGGAGAACATTATGGAAACTTCTTCGACACTATGGAGTTCCAGAAAAGATTGTCAACATTATTCAAAACTCATACGATGGACTACATTGCAAAGTCGTGCTTGGAGGACAGCTGACAGATGCATTTCCAGTAAGAACCGGAGTCAGACAAGGCTGTCTACTCTCCCCCTTCCTCTTTCTTATGGTGATTGACTGGATTATGAAAACCTCGACATCTGAGGGGGAAGCACGGAATACAATGGACTTCTCAGAATCAATTAGATGATTTGGACTTCTCAGATGACCTAGCCCTCCTCTCTCATACACACGAACAAATGCAGATGAAGACAGCAAATGTAGCAGCAGCCTCTGCATCGATAGGCCTCCACATTCACGAAGGAAAAACCAAGATACTCAAATACAACACGGAGAACACCAACCCAATCACGTTTGATGGCGAAACTGTGGAAGGGGTGGAAACATTCACGTACCTGGGAAGCATCGTTGAAAAACAAGGAGGATCGGATGCAGATGTAAAGGCGAGGATTGGCAAAGCAAGGGCAGCATTCCTACAATTGAAGAACATATGGAACTCCAAACAACTGTCAACAAATTCCAAGATCAGAATCTTTAATACGAACGTGAAGACAGTCCTACTGTATGGAGCTGAAACGTGGAGAACTACTACGACCATCATCAGGAAGGTACAAGTATTTATAAATAGTTGTCTACACAAAATACTCAATATTCACTGGCTGGATACTATCAGCAACAGCGTTTTATGGGATAATACAAACCAGCTTGCAGCTGAAGAGGAAAATAGGGAAAGACGTTGGAAGTGGATCGGACATATATTAAGGAAATCACCAAACTGCATCACGAAGCAATCCCTAACTTGAAATCCGGAAGGGAAGCGGAAAAGAGGAAGGCCAAAGAACACACTACGCCGGGAAATAGAAGCCGATATGAAAAGGATGAATAGTAACTGGAAAGAACTGGAAAGGAGGGCTCAGGACAGAGTTGGATGGAGAATGCTGGTGAGCGGCCTATGCTCCTCGACGAGGGGTAACATGCGTAAGTAAGCAAGTAAGTATGTATGTATGCTCATTTCTTATCCTACTCATCACATGTCTGCAACTTCTGCCTGACTATAAATATCTATTAACGCTTGGTTCATTTGGCATCGTTTCATCTTACTTCACTCTTCGATTAAAAAATGTGAGAAATATACGAATTCAAAAATCCATTCTTGTACTTGACTTATTTAATTCTGCTATTCACCGATGCGATTTAAGCCGATGATTATATACGAGGATTGACGAGATCAAATTGGAACCAGATCCCGAGCCACTAAAAGCGAACAGCACTTGTGGTTTCCTTTTCGCCTTGTGTCAGACATAAAGAGCGGGAGTCATTACTCGACAACTTCTCCATTGGAGTGATAAACTTTAATGTTTCATCTAGTACGATTGCTTTAGTAAGACAATACTGACGTAGGAATGATCTAACGACATTTATGCTCAACATTTATTGGTTCCTGCTCAAAATTTTCTGCAATTTAAACTTATTGTGGATAAAAAGCAAAACTCCAATATTTAGAATGATTGTTTTATTGCTTCATTCCATTATTACAGGACTCAGTAGCACATTCAAGTATCGTCTATACCATGGCCGGGGAGCTGATATTAGGAGATTTTTTCACGGACTTCAATACAAATGAATTTGTAAGTCAACCCGTTTCTGAAGTTGATTATGTAGGACTCTGTTCAGTCCACTCAATCCTGGATGACTGACATCTTTGAAACTCTTGATGATCAGCAAATCACTCACGATGATTTTATATTAGAAAATATTCCCGAAGAGATAAAAACTAAGTTGGATGCTCCTCTCTGTGATATTCTGAAAACGGAGAGTAAGTTCCACAGTGTGCTTATTACGTAGCTGTTGCAGATGATTTCTTTGTCGGCGATGAAATTGAAATAAGGGAATCTACTTCCTTGGTCTCCTCATTCCTAGATGACACAGCTAATTCTGATGAATCTAGTGGCTATGCATCTTGTGTGCAATCTTCCAACAACTGTTCTCCAAACTTGGCCCACATGAATAATGAATCTTCACGCCCTACAACTCTTCGTATAGTCCCAACGTCAGACACAAAGTCCTTTACTACTAACTCACCCCATAAAATCCATGTAACGCGTATCAATCCTCCGCAAAACAAAACTACTGTCCAAGCAGTTTTACAGAAATCCTCTTTTAGGCTTGACGATAACAAACCCAATCGTGTCCACTTCATATTGAGACCTTTACCCCCAGATTCATCGCATAAAACGGTATCCTTAGATGAGATAAACCTTGAAAACAAATCTTCAGGAAAGCCCTCTTACTTAAATGAGCACTCAAACCTTACCAGTATGTTGCAGAATACCAGTTTTTATCTATCATTCCTTTCAGATCCTAAAAGTTTATATAAATTTTTGCACGTCAATAAAATTGAAGAAGACCCAGTATATGATCGAAGTGGTGTTGTAGAATCTTTAACGTCATGCGGATCCCAGTCGAGTTCAGAGTCTGATAGTAGAGATATTTACGACGATGACATGTCATGCCACGAAAATCTCAATGAATATCCACTCGACCAGACCGGTTTCAAGAAGTCACTACTCAGTCATCAAAACCTGAGCACTCGTTCTAGAAATGCTGGTACCAGCAAAGGTCTCCCTAGACTGTCTGATATTGATACTCCATTCTATGATGATGGTTCACCAAGTGATTATTCTCAGTCAACGAAGATCACACAACAGCGGTTTTTCCATGATCAGGTTAGTTATTAAGTAGGTAATAGCATTTAAATGTTGATAGACTGAGTGAATAGTCTACGATCGTCATAACTCATTGCAGTCCCTTAGTAAATTCTTTGTTAAAGTATACAGATGTTTGAAATGCAGAATTTTGAGATCAAGATTTTTATTCTGATAAAGACGAAGTTGTATTTTCACATTGTCTCAAAAGCCGAATAGTATATGAATGTCAGTTTGATTTGTTAAGGGCTTCGACGACGATTACTCAGTGCTGAGTCTACACGTCGTCAAAGTCAGTCAGCTACAATTCGTCAGTGAAAGCACTTCCAGTCTACGCTTTTGAAACCTGGCCTCCGAGTTAAGGGTGTGAAGGAAATCTGTGCTCGACCATCGTCTCTGGAAGGATTGCTGACATTCAGTAGCATCATCACATTACCAGTGCAGAAGTTCAGACACTGAAGACAATTCAGTTATCATCATCTTGAAACATCGGCTTCCATGACTTTGGAATATTTTACGATTGTTGGCTCAGAGAACCTCATATTAAACATCCAACGGTGCCGAAAGTAATTGGAAAAAACGAAAACGCGGTCGGGGTATGAAAGTTGTATGGAACTGACCCCCAAATGCCTTGGTACGACCGAGGGTAGGGAGAGTTCGCTCTCCCTTTTGAAATACACTCACATGGCCTCGCGTATACAGCAACTGCCAGGGAAGTCCTACTCATTACCTTCTTGTGGCGGGGATATTGTTTACAAAATTGAGAAGGCGAAAAAAAATATCTGGCGCTTTAACCGGGTTTGTGGATATGGAGGATCCACGTAGGGGAGTTGGAAAACCCTGATTCCAAACCAATGGTACACATGGACTTCAGGATCCTGAAGGAACAAATGGCGCATGAACCTATTGTTGATCATCGGCTACCATGGGACTGCATCTCGTAAAGTTGCTCCACTGCTTTATGCATTAGACCTTCGGGTCAAAGGCTCGAGGTGTGGCGTTCTGAGAAAACCACCTGTTTCGGTCTGGGCACCCGGGCAGTATCACAGCCCCCACACAAATCAATGATAACTGCTACTGTCCTCATTGTTTTTGTGTGTCGCATATGTATTTGATGCCCCCCTCGTACCAATGTTCAAATAAATAAATAAGCCTCTGTCGGCTTTTCTCAAACCCCTGGTTGGTGATCGACAAATAGTGTAAATCAATAGTTTTAGATGTCAGATGTGACCCAGAATAAAAACCGGTGGCAGTCCTGCCGTAATTTTCTTTTACATTCGTAAATGTAAGAAACTTCTGTAGTCGAAAGGGTTGTTTCTGGTCGTATTGTTCTTAACTGAACTGCTTCACTAGTTACTACTCTCATTCACTTATTGTTCTTTATTTTGATTATGTTCATCATCCTCCATCTCTTCGCAATCTCATTTTCTTATTTTGTGGGGCGTATTTATTTTGGTGCCAATTTATACCAATATTTGCGTTTAAATAAATAAAATAAAAATGAACATAACTTTAGGTTTTGTAAACAAAATTGTAGTAACTTTAGTTGAACTTTTAGATATGACAAATAACGTTTACGCTGGTCGCTTTAGTAAAGATACTCTACCTAGAGTTCATAAAATTACAATAGTATCAATATCCTATCCATGATAATTTAGAAAATCAAGTAACTAAGAATTGAGAAACATAGTATATTATAGGCACTCGGTCAGATTGAATGATATTAACATAGGCCCTCATGCAAATGTGTACGTATCATGGGAAACACAATGTATGTGTTATGAGTGTTAGACTTAAATGTATCAAATGATGTGAATCGACCTTATAAAAATTATCCCTTTCAACAGAATTTTAGTTTGCTAACTAGTTCTTTATCATAGGTACATACAGCGACCTTCAAATTGCGATCCTCAACAATATTAAGCACGAACTAAAATTTAAATGCTATTTATCCTTTTGGTCTTCCTGCAAAAACTTATAATGTTTCAAAGCTAAACACTAGTTCACAAAATATTTTTTCGCCTTTCCTACGTTGGCCTTTCGAGAATACCACTTATTTTCCACTCAGTAGTTCATTTTTAAAAATACAAGAAAAGATTGTCAAATCTTTAGGCAGTGGGCATAACAAAACAAACATTTCTGTAATATTTATTGTTGCCATGATACTTCACTGTATTATGCTGATAACGATGTTTTCTACTCCAGACTAAAAACTTAACTGTTAACATATCTAGTAATTTGAGTTATGTATAATACATGGATACAACTGGGATTTTGATTCTTACGATAATGTACTTTGTACATGCCTACTAATAAATAGGTGGTTAACGGTTTTATCTTTAGGCAATTTTTCGTGCATTCTATATCAGTTCAAGACCAGTCCTTATCATTACTATTTATGTTATATACTGGGTATTTGAATATTCATATCAAGTTAAAAAAGCGTCTGACTATTCGACTCTCGAAAGCATTTTCGTAGTTTTGATTCTAGCATCTATATCGGATAATAGTTGACTTTCACAATTGTATATCCATTATTTTCTCGTCCTAAGTCTTCATCTTTCCTATTATTTTTTGATTACTGTAGATGTATTCTCGTATTCGTGGTACTACACAGATTGGGCAGTCTGACGTAAGTGCAGATGTAGTTATTAAATTTAGTTCATTAATTTAATCTAGCTAAATATAATCTAAATATGCTGAAGAGTTTCATGCTAGGACGAAACAGCTGTCCTATGCTTTCAGTCTTAAAATGGCGATCTAGCTAAGACCACTTTGTGATTTTAACTCTTAGCGTTTGAGATGGTTTAATATGATGTGATTTGCTTCTATCTTATTTGATTTTATGTATCAGAAAACATTTTATGGTTATGCTTAACCCATGTTTTAAGTTGGTCAGCACAACGTAACCTTGTGTTACTGATGAATAATTAGTTATTGACTTTGATGCTATACTCTTACGATGTTCTCGTTACGTGACTTTTATTCAGCGAAAAGCGTTATGGTATTTGATTCATTTTTGTATTAGTTGTTTGAATCTTCCCATTGACGTTTAGGATTGCAATTAATCGACCTCTTACTGTCATATGTGTATCCTGTGCGGATTGCTTCGATATGGCCTTAAGTCACAAGCATTATAAACAAAGATGGATAGCGGCTAGGAATGAAATCCAGGACGCGCGTTCCGTCTTGTTTGGGACTCAGCTGGATGTACTTAAGTCCTTGAATTGATGTTCACTTTAGGATGCAGGTACATCCAACTGACGAGTCCCAGACAGGACAAAACGCGCGTCCTGGATCTCACTGCTAGCCACCATCCATTTCTGCTTATAGTTTTTAGGTGTTTGTTATTTGATTAGGATGTTCCGTTCTGTTCAGATTAACTATGGGAGAGCTAAGAGCAAGCAAACCAAGACTTAAGTCCATGAAATAATCTGTCGAACAAAACCATTTTAGTGGCCACATGATTGTGACTCACACTGTAACTGTGCTTAGTGTTTGGGAACCTCGGGTAACTTCGCTTAAAGTCGAAACAGGTTTTGGCTTGTATAAAGAATGACTGACACATGAAGACCTATATATCTGAGCAGATACACAATCTAATTAAAAGAAACTAAATAAGATTAATTACACCGTAGCAACTTTTGATTATTTTATAATTGTATTTTGCTAATAAACGATCCAGCTATTCCTATTGCTTAGTATTCTTACACAATGACACTCCACAAGACCCCAAAATCAGAACACGTTGAACAGGAATCAAATTGTATTCACAAATAACAGTGGTATGTGAACAGCAATCACTGATTTGAATAACGTTCATATGTTTATAGTATATACATAAGAAGCTTCTAGATTTTTCTCCAATAATATGCCCGGGCTGATCGGTTTAGAATTAGCCAATCAGCACGCAGCAACACCATCATGCATGAAACATGCTTTAATCCAATCTATGTCCCACTAACAGATTAATAATTAAATAAGTAACACCAGAGAGCTTTTCAGACTAATAGAAAAAACTGGGATTAAGAAGTCAAGTGTAAGTGCGACGATTTCGAAAAGAGACGAAACTTATCTGCTCTCAGCCAAGACGTTAAGAACGATGGGTGGAACACTTTAAGGATCAGTTCAGCTGGCCTTCAGCTACTCTACAACTAGCCACCATTCCCAGACAGCCTAAATAAAACATTGAAGTAGGCTCCCTGACTCGAATTGAAGTTCAGAAAGCTATAGCTAATCTAAAACGAGGAAGAGCAGCTGGTCCATATGGATTGGCTCTAGAGGTCTTTAAGGATTGTGGTCCAGTTTTAGAGATAAGGTTGACTAGTATTTTGAATGAAATGTGCTAACTGAATTTGATCCCATCTGATTGGTCGCAAACACTGGTTGTCTTAATATATAAGAAGGGGCCAAAATCATCCTGTGATAACCATAGAGGGATTAGTCTGACTAACATAGCATCTAAAATACTTGCCTCAATAATTACCGAGCGCCCAACTAAGACTCACGAACTGCAAACACGAGAAAATCAGACTGGCTTCAGACCTGGTCGTGGCTGCATCGACCACATATTTACTATCCGTCAGGTTTTAGAACACAAACATGCTTAGTAGTGTCCGACAATCATAGTTTTTCTCTAGACCTAGAGGTTCTGTGGCACTGTCTGTCATTGAAAGGTATGCGTCAGAAGTGCGTAAACCTTATTAAGGCTCTTTACTCGAACACTACCAGTCGAGTGAGAGCTTATGGCGAACTGTCATCTGATTTCGCAACCTCAAGTGGTGTCCGACAAGGCTGTCCACTATCCCCATTTTTGTTCGACTTCATCATAGACCTACTGCCGGAAATAACGTTCTCGTCGACTGAATTTTCGGGCATTGACCTCTTACCAAGAGATCCACTTATCGACTTCAAATACGCAGATGATATAGTCCTGTTTGGTGAAGACGCTGATAAAATACAGTCTTTTGGAAGCACTGAGCAACAATGCCAGGATGTTTGGGATGTGTTTACCCCCTCTAAATGCAAGTTGTTACTCCAGGACTCGTCTTTCCAGAGATAATAATCTGTTTGTTTAATACAAGACAACCGAATCCCACGTATAACAATATATTTTTCGTGTTCGATGCATTAATTTTTTAGTAGATAATACTGTCCCAGCAGTACTAATATTTTTTTCATAAGTAATCGTCGTTAATAAAACGTGATACATAAAGTTAACATAGCTTTTGTTCGATGTTTACATTTGCACACATTGAATAGCAACAATTTAAAAGTGTAGGGTAGCCTAAATTATTATACTTTGTTAGATGTGCAAATGAAGGATAATACCGTTTACTGTCATTAATTACATTTCAACTACCCACTCATTATCACTAGTTTGTTTTAATTATTAAATTGGTTGGTTGTTTCAATGCAACATCTGTCCATTTTAATCAGAATATACCTTACAATTCGTGCTGTCTCACGATGTTCGGTAAAATCTTCTAATTCGTTGGTCGTGATTCTCTTAAGCCCTAAAGTACATATTTTGTCAGTAAACGACATTCATGAACCTCACGTATTTAAACATAATTGTCTTCAAAGCATTAGTTGCGAATGGTGAAACCTGAAATTCATAATCATAAGGCCAATTATGGCGATCTAGGCAAAACTGAGTTTCTTGATAGGCTAATGAAGCTTCATTGACTAAGGTGATTAAGAAATGTGTTACATCTGCCCATATACTTCCTACATTGACGCGCAGCACTAGCCTCCGTAGGATTATACTGAAGTTTATCTAGAGGCTGTTAGTCGGAAACACAGCTTCAGTTAATAAACTGGTTGACTAAACCACCCCCTGACTTGGATCTACCTGATGATTACGATTAATGGTTGAAGTATTTAGGTGGCATGGCACACGACTCGATTGCATTGGGAAAGATGTATTCATTCTGTCTCTTAGATCCTAAACTGTTGTGTCACTACATTTTTCACTTCCTCTTTCCTAACCATATTTTCTTTGCCATTTTTATACCACTTCTGAACACCATATTTAACTTTACCTTGATCTTCATATTGTTATTTTTATTTCACGATGTCAATAGGAAATGTAGTAACTTAAGCCGGTAGACATTCATGCGGCGTTCTGCGTTGTTTATGACATAAAATCCCACTATTATTTAGTTTCCATAATGTTCATTTTACGAATATCAATGCTGTTTGCTAAATTCTCTGTAAATAAGTATGTTTTCGGCTGCCAAGCAGTTTCTTATCAAGTACTGAGTATTAATTATAGTTCATTAATAAAATCCAATTTAGTATCTTGATTAAGTTACTGGAAATTGTTATACACTTAAGCTTAATTTTAAAATTTCACGTATAATAATTAAGTCAGTCAATAGTAAGCATAGAAAAACCTATCAGATATATGCTTTAGTTCGAGTTGCCATGCTAGATCAGCCTAGCGAGATAAAATTATAAAAACCAAATACGTTGGTAGTGGAAAGAGTAATAGCATCAATAGTAATAGAAAAGGCTAGTCATAAACAATATGATTCGAAAATAATAAATTCGTGAAATTAAACAGTATAAGATCTTTTCAAAACGCAAACGAGATATGACGAGTAAATGCATCTGAGCTGTTAGGACCGATTCTGTGTCTCGTCAACCGAATTATATAACCATTAGCTGGGATAGTCGTGCGGATCTTAACCAGATATTTCACCTACTAACACAGCTCGCTCAAACTGATACCACATTTCGGTTAATCTGTCCGTAACTTCCAACCTACTCCTATGTCAAAAACCATCGCATGTAGTGGTAGACTACCTCAATTTACGAAGATTCACTACCTCACCATCTGATCTTCCATCTTTACCTAGTACTCTATACTCAACCTCAGCATTGTTCATCTGATGGCCTTCGGATGTGCAAGCAATGCTTCGAAGACATCTATAATCAGACATCAACAACCTACAAATATCCTATCTCCTTAGCTGTCATCATTTTCAGTTCGTTAAACTTCAACCCACCAAGGCTGATTGAACTTTCGAGATAGGTGAAGTAATCGACATGCTCAACTACTTCACTACCTATCACTAATATAAGGTTTGACATTAACTTTCTGAAATAACAATTTGCACTTAAGAAAGTAAAAAATATCCTAAACACACTTGGGTTGTTGATCGAGGCAACCAGAAGACTACATTTTATTCGCGTCTTCACCAGACAAAACTAGGTTACCTGCAAAGTCAATAAGTGAATAGATGTCTATAACAATGTTGAGAAATATGGAAAATGAACACTACATGAGGTTGATAGTCCTAAAGATAGTTTACTGTGACTCTATCTGTAGTGTTTGAGGAACTAATATCGCTAAAGTTTGATGGTCATCCTTAACAATCTCTGAGGTTAATTCGTCGATGCCCACTGATCTCCCTCCTTTCAGTCCAGCTATCGTCGTTGGGCCCCGAAATGCCCTAGTACGACCGAGGGTAGGGAGAGTTCGCTCTCCCTTTTGAAATACACTCACATGGCCTCGCGTATACAGCAACTGCCAGGGAAGTCCTACTCATTACCTTCTTGTGGCGGGGATATTGTTTACAAAATTGAGAAGGCGAAAAAAAATATCTGGCGCTTTAACCGGGTTTGTGGATATGGAGGATCCACGTAGGGGAGTTGGAAAACCCTGATTCCAAACCAATGGTACACATGGACTTCAGGATCCTGAAGGAACAAATGGCGCATGAACCTATTGTTGATCATCGGCTACCATGGGACTGCATCTCGTGAAGTTGTTCCGCTGCCTTGTGGGTCAAACCTTTAAGTCTAAGACCACTGGAGTACCTATCTGGACTCTGATCATGCCCTGGTCTGCGCCAATCTTACCTTACTTTTCAGTGGCCAACGGATTGATGTCAGTAAATTGGTTGCAACTTCTGTTGCAAGTATTAAACCGAACTAGCTTCTAGACTAGCTACCATCCCGCCGAAAAATATGGATGAGCATTGGTTGCAACTGCATGACGCCATGAAAATGGCGAGTAAAGCCGCTTGTGGCTTGAAAAAAGCTGTAAAGGGCTGACTTCTGTTGGTCCTTCACGACTCTCTGACTGGGGTCCGAGAGATGGTGCAACGTAGTGGCTAGGACGTTATCAGAAATGGCTCAGAATAGAAGCCAGTGTGAATCTTTCTGTAACCTTATTTTACTTTCTTCATAAAGAGTGGTTGTAACTTCCTTACACTCTTTATCTTCCCTTAAACCTTGAGATTAAAATTGCTTCATAACTTTTTTCCTTCCGATACTATATCCTTATATACAACCTTTCTTTATATACTACCACCACTAAATTAATTACTTCTATGAATCCGGTGTTCATCTTGTTGTGCTAACGAGGTACGGCAACTTGGACCGATGCATATATATGCCTGATCCTACGTTGTCGCTGACTGACTGACTAACTGAAAAGTTCTTCTGGTTGTACATTTCTGTTTCCCCCATAATTATTCTCACTGTTACACTAACATACACTAATCTGTGGTTGTTATTGTTCTTTTGTCTTATATGCACCTTAGCCTCTTCTCTTCCCATCCTTATTGTTTTGTGTGGCGCATATATATCTAGTGCCCCCTTGTACCAATATTTATGTTTTCAAATAAATAAATAAATAATCGTCAATGGGCTCATGTTAGTATCGTATTCAGGTTGTTTGTTAACAGTATGCAACTGAAAATTACCTGGAGACAAGTCAAAAAAATTTCCTCACTACTACAACTGTCTAGACCAAGCGTAGAACATAATCTCTTTTCTGCATACTGTCTCGTTAACACTTGACTTTTTGTTGCTTATTTATTTGATAGTTCTGAGAACGCTTTAATTATTACCTATCACGCTTACCTTTTCTATTTATTTTGCTTTCGTTACCCACTACTCAATATCATTTCAGTCTAATCTTAAGTTGGTTTTATTTCCCTCCGGGTTGACACTCATCACAAATGTGTATCTTGAACCTAGAAAAAGCCTTTCAATTATTCAAAATCACGTTATAGAGGTCAATTATCGAAGAATTCTATTTCTTGCTATTGAAGATATACCCTAACAACACTGTACAAGAGCCTTTTCTGTGGTATTAAGTTAAAAACCTTGGGTCGGTATGCTCTAATATGTTTTTGTGGAGAAATAATGCCACCTGATTCCTGTTTTGATTGGTTCTCATTATTTTTAACTAATATAATCTTAATATTTTTCTAGATCAATCATTCTCATATGTTGGTACTCACGGAAGAAGAGAAACGTACTTTAATTGCAGAGGGTTATTCCATTCCAACACGTTTACCTTTGTCCAAACAAGACGAACGAAACCTTAAGAAGGTTCGACGAAAAATTAAAAACAAAATAAGTGCACAAGAAAGTCGCCGAAAGAAAAAAGAATATCTAGAAGCACTAGAAAGAAAGTAAGTCGCCAGTGAAGTGTTTCATTTTTTTCCTGTAAAACAACTATTTCAGTGTTGCTTTGATTTCTTAATCATAAATCTTTATTTATTAGAGTTAAATATAAAATGTATGCAAATATTTACACTTTTTTCCATTTCAAAACCACTTGTATTTCCATCGTGTTTACTTTGGAACTCATGCTTTCGTGGTTTTGAAAAGCACATTGTGTAGTTTATATTCTCTGTTAAACTAAAAATACCCCAGTCATTTTTATATAAGATAAAAATCAAATGATTTACCATCTTTGTTTCCATGCATTCTTTTACTGTGAGTAGTGAACGTTTCATGGCATATTCCGGCATTTTGGTGATATAAAATGATATTTGCACTCAAGTGTATTGTTTCATAATTAACTTTAAAGAAACCAGCTTGAGGGTTGGTATGTATAAAAATCTAGATTGTGGTTAATATGGAAAAGTAACGTAACTAATTGATCGATTGGTTGTATTTACTAGTATCAAAAGCAAACAATTTCGCGTTATAGAGAGTACATCTGAGGTTTAAAGTAAAAACTGTTATCAGTCATATGTGTGGAGATTCCAAACAAAAAATAATAGAAAATTAATTTAGTGATTAAATCAGTAACTCATGTTTTGCAGGTTATGATAAACATATTTATTAGAAGATTCTAGAATTTTGTCGGAATATTTCTGTAAGAGAATGAATACACGTTCTTACCATCCAGTTACCCTTTTTAGGCTAAAAGCACACTCTTTATTTTAATTATAGCATATATATATATATATATATATGATTTTATTATTATCTTGCTCACAATAATTATGTTTGTAAATAGAAACTTTTTTGTTCTAATAAACTGTAAATGAATATAATTATTTGCTAGCTTGTACATACAATAGAGTATTTAAGAAAGGATGCTAATTGTATTCGTCTTACAAAGAACTTTTTATTAAGTAATATGTTGACTGAGGTCACTTAAAATGTGCTTGTATTTCTTTCTGTATGTTTTTCTTTTTAAAATACAATGTTTTAAACAAAATGAAACATCTTATTTCTTTTTTTGTATACACTTTACTCATTTATTGTGCACCTTATGCAAGTTGTACATATATTCAAAGAGGTGTTCTCGTTATAAAGTATTGTATCGTCTATTATTGTGCTCTCAATAATACAATTTAAAGAAATATTTAACAATTTTTTTTCTCAAACCTTTTTCACTAAATTTTAAGTTCCCATTAAATGTTGTTTAGCAGAATCAGTTTGTTGATTAAACTGATTAACTACCAGTTTACTACTCTTAGGATGCTACTGTTAAGTTTTTATCTCATTTGCAATCCGAATATTTTCAATAGTATTTTTAAAGCATTCAGTTACTGGTTGGACTTTCATCTTTAATATCTCGAAATACACAGGACTAACAAAACAGTACTTCGCATTACTGAAATCTTCATATTCAAACTACTTCATTTTAGTTCTGGAAAGAAATTATTACGTACAAGTACAGTAAGGTTTCTGTTTATTAGGTAGTGCTTATTAAGGAACACCTAAACTACCGTCTTTACTCTTTGAACCTTTTATCAAACAAATTAGTTTAATAACACTTATTTAGTTGTATTCAAACCTGAGATAGTTTAGCCACTTTAAAACAATTATTGGAAACTTCAAAAAACACAATAAAAGTAGTTCACTGTGTTAATTATATCGTTTTAGTTGATAGATGAAGAGATCAACATTCGTCAATTGATAAGCAATTGATTTTATCATACGCTAAGGATATTTTGACTTAATGTTCAGTTTCTAACCTCTACTAAATCTACTGCCTCTAATTATTATACTTTTGTTCTTCCGTATCTACTCTTTGCTCGTTTCATTCTCATTGTCCTTTTTATGATTTCATCTCCATATAAAGTTCTTCATACAGTCATAGAGATTTTACGATTTCGTAATATTAAATTATATATGTGATTCTACAACAGTGAACGGTAACTCAGATAGTTGCTACTAGCCATTACTACAATCACCCTAACTTCAAAAGTAAACTTGAGATTTCGCTCTCTGGATTATGTGCTAGAAAAATAAGACTGGATCAGTAGTACACGGATTTATTAGGAATCAGTTTAAAGCAGCCGAACTACAAGGCTTCAAAGTTATGGTTAGCGAAAACTCACGTATATGTTAAGATTAACCTGTTGCTGTGAGTTAATTACCTATATTTATGCTCTACCGTTTTCTTTGTCTAACGAAGCAGGCTATATCAACTACATAAGCGTGTTGTTTATGAGCTTTTCTCTGCCTGACAATCAAAAGAAAATTTAACTTAATCGATATTTCGCGTAGGCCCATCAGAAGAATATTTTTAACGATCAAAAGATTTTATCAGATTCAAAACTTATATAAAGCTATGGCTCTAGCAATCCATCTCTGAGTCAATCAGTCGTACGAAACGTAGAACCTTTTAGGTGGAGTTCTGTTCTCTGAGCTGGATGGTTTGGTCGTAGACCTTTCATTGTTTTTCTGAACAATATCACCAGCACAAACTTCATGTAGGAGCATTTGGTAATTGTTGAGGCTAATATTTTAGACACTACATTAATCGGACTAATTGCTCTGTGGTTATCACAAGACAAATTTTTTCTTATAAACAAACTATCAGCGTTCGAGGCTAGGAGGGTGGGATTACTTTCACTTCCCAGACTAGTTAACATCTCAGTCAATCTGATGGCTAAAACTCGGTCACGATCCTTATGGCCCTCCTGGTTTAATCAATCAAGACCGTCTACTCTCCCACGCTTCAGATTGGTGTTGGCACTTCTTAACCTGTGTACCCCATTTGTTTTTTCTATGCTTTCGTTACTTGTCCTTATGTTTATTAAGTAGACCGTCAAACTTATGTTTTTCACCTATAATTAGATTTCACTTTGTTAAGATTTACTCTTTGTCATCCCTTATTGACCTACTGCTGACATATTTTCTCAATGAACTAATTTGTGTATCAATAATAGGTAGAAGTAGTTTTAGTAAGTGATATCATTGTAAAGAGAATTTTCTTCATTTTTCTTGATAAAAATTGTGTGATTCTTGTTATTCGATATCACCTAGTTTTACGTGTCATTTTAGAAGATTCTAATGTTAACATTGATTTTTTCTCAAGTTTTCGTTGCTGACATCTTAATGTCATTGCAAACAAACATGATTTTATTTATTGGTATACTAATGGTGTTTGTATTTGAAACTTGTGATGATTTACTCTTTGTGTTGGTTTATCTGCATTCATTTGTTTTCTTTGTCCAACATACAGTAGATAATCTGTTCTTTCTGTAATACACCCAGAATTGATAATTGTGCTTGCTTATGTATAGTTATATTACGTACTTACAATAATGCATATTTATATACAGATTTCTTTCTCGAAGAAAACTTGTGTTGCTCAACATAAATTGTCTGTTTAATAGGGTACGTAAATAGTGTCACTGACGTTAGAGGAATGAAGACAAAGGTGATTAGTTATGCAGTGAACATGGTAAAAGAGAATTTGCTACTCATCATATTGAGCATACTATGAAAACCAAGTTTTATACATCTGCAGAGTATTCTATTTGTTTATTTTCTTTCAACTCATCAATTCTGTCAGTGTTTTTATTGTTAAAAGTAGTTACAATATATATGTATACATAGATTATTTATGTGAATCCACTGCCCACTCTGTATAGAGACCAGAATATCTGCTTAAATAATTTGTTTTCCGTCAATTTAGAAATATTGATTTGGATGCTACAATTATAATATCTACTACGTTGTTAATAGCTTTTATAAAAATCCATACATGTATTATATTTCCCTAAGTTTTAAGCAAACAGAATATTTTAGAATCTGAACATGTTTATTGGCTAGGGAGGTACTTATTACTACCGGTATTTTTTAGTAGTGCATTAAAATGTACTCATAGTTCACTAATTTTTTATGTTATAAATTTATATATGCACTTTGCATGATCAGTTGTTTAAAGTTATATCAAACTGAACATTGCAGAATAAATCAGTCATTGATTCTGATAGAGTAATAATAATATATTGATTTCTGTTATATTAACTACACATTAACACCTATGTAGGAGGTAGATTGTTTTTATTGTGCTAAGCTAAATAAATTGCTATTTACACTATCCTAGTTACCGATGTTAATTGGGTTACCGTGTGGCTATTTTCTTAGTTGATGTTATGTTTGAAGATATCACCCTAAATCAGCGAACGCAACGAAAGGTCAACGACACAGCGACAAGATAAGCTAAACTACCCCGATGTGTCCCCGCCCCGCTAACTAGATGCAGAAGTCCAGGTCCAGATGAGGGTAAGCATATTCCGCAAGCAACGAGAAGCACATACGAACAAGCATACAACTTAGACGTATATATATACATCATAAAAAGTTCCTTGAGAAACGTCAAAAAATAGTGTATTGAAAGAGGGGACGAACCAATCATATTTAAGGTCCTTCCAAGTGGGAAATACAATCTGAAAGTAAAAGTGGGCACTTTTAGATCAAAGACGAGAGATTCAAATTTTCAAGGTAAAATTACGAGAATGAGACGTTTGCCAAGTGATTTATGGGGATCAAGCATCCCCAACAGTTAAATCTTACTGTTCAACATTCTTTTCTTTGATATACTTGTATTCTCCGTTTTTTGTATAAGTATGCAGTAATAGATTCTGAAAGTTTTTGAACTATTGATCGACCAGTGTTTTTTTTGTATACTTATATTAAGTGAACCTCAAGGTTGAGAAACTTCGTACACACTTCATACTTTATACATAAGCAAACATATTAATTTTATGGTTGAAAGCGTGAGTCAATTGAAGCTAGACCACCATGGAAACACTGGACGGCCGTTTCGTCCTATTATGGAACTCCTCAGCAGTGCGCATCCACGAACCCGCTCTCGCGAGATTCGAACCCAGGACCTACCAGTCTCGAGCCGCTTTCAACCATGAAAAATACTAAATCTCCACAAAACCCCTTCTGATAATTAATATAATCATATGCTCACTAGTGACTTCGAGAAGTATATCTAGGAGCTCTAGTGAGAAGCAGTGACCAGTGGAGTTCAAAACCACGTCTGTTGTGAGATAGGAACTCACTGAAGACAATTGGTGAATGGTTGCTCAACTTCGTGGATCAGTTGAAGTTAGACATTAACACCGTTGGATGCCAGCTCAGTGGTCTATCGGTTAAGGGCTTCGGCTCGAGACTGGTAAGTCCTGGGTCCGAATCTCACGAGAGCGGGTTCGTGGATGAGCACTGCTGAGGAGTCCTATAATAGGACGAAACGGCCGTCCAGTGTTTCCAGGTTTTCCATGGTGGTCTATCTTCAATTGACTCACGCTTTCAACCATGAAAAATACTAAATCTCCACAAAACCCCATTCTGATAATTAATATTAATTTTAGATAATGTAATAAGAAGATGAAGATTATCAAAAACTATGTGATATATAAGCGCAATACATTTCGAACAATCTGATCACACATATACTTGTTAAGAACATTTATATATAAAAATAAAAGGTCAACTAGACTGGAAATGCGGGGTAAGAATAGACAGGGATAATAATGATAAAAAATAATGTGAAAACAATTTTACACCTAATCACTCTGGATAATAAGCATATATTACCAGGGTAGGTTTAAGGAGAGAACAAACTGTTTTTGAATACACAAAGGGGGTTTGAATTGTCGCATGACTAAAGCTTCAATAAACCTCAGTATACGCTCTTTTACACTTTTAAACAACACAAAAAAGGCTGAGTTAAGATCAATCTTATGACCTGTTTCGAATATATGTTTGGCAATAGAAGATACTGAGAGAGAGATACTGACAAGCTCCACGAATTCAAGATAACTCTCAACAACAGGTTCCAAGCTCTACAGGATCTACTGAATGAACAAGAAACTACTTTGGAGGACAACTGGAAAGGGATCAAAGAAGCACTAACTCCAACGTGTCAGGAGGTTCTGGGTCGCAAGAAACATAATCATAAGGAATGGATCTCTATAGGATCCCTGGACAAGATTAGAGAAAGGAAGAACAAGAAACTAGTAATTAACAACAGCCGAGCACGAGCAGAGAAAGTCAAAGCACAAGCAGACTACGCAGAAGCAAACAAGGAAGTGAAGAAAAGCATTAAGGCCGACAAGCAGAAATACATGGGAGAACTAGCAACGACAGTGGAAAAAGCTGTAAGAGAAGGAAATATGGAACAACTATATGCTACAACGAAGAAACTATCAGGGAGATATAGTAAACTGGAGAGACCAGTCAAGAACAAAGAAGGAAAGACAATCACGGAGATTCAAGAACAGAGGAAAAGATGGGCCGAATTCTTCGACGAACTGCTGAATAGACCAGCTCCATCGAATCCACCGGACATCGAAACAGCACACACAGACCTTCCCATAGATGTCACTCTACCAATGATCGAAGAAACCAGGATGGTCATCAGACAAATCAAAAGTGGGAAAGCGGTAGGACCTGACAATATACCAGCTAAAACACTGAAATCAGACACTGGAGTAGCTGCTAACATGCTTCACCTTCTATTCAAGAAGATTTGGGAAGAGGAACAAGAGCCAACGGACTGGAAAGAAGGATACCTCATCAAGATACCAAAGAAAGGAGACCTGAGCAAATATGAGAATTACAGAGGCATCAGTTTGTTATCAGTACCAGGAAAAGTTTTCAACAGAGTGCTGCTGAACCGAATGAAAGACGCAGTAGACGCCAAACTTCGAGATCAACAGCATGGATTCCGTAAGGATCGGTCGTACACAGACCAGATTGCGACACTGTAAATCATCGTTGAACAATCACTTGAGTGGAACTCATCACTATATATCAACTTCATTGGCTATGAAAAGGCGTTTGACAGCGTGGACAGGAGAACATTATGGAAACTTCTTCGACACTATGGAGTTCCAGAAAAGATTGTCAACATTATTCAAAACTCATACGATGGACTACATTGCAAAGTCGTGCTTGGAGGACAGCTGACAGATGCATTTCCAGTAAGAACCGGAGTCAGACAAGGCTGTCTACTCTCCCCCTTCCTCTTTCTTATGGTGATTGACTGGATTATGAAAACCTCGACATCTGAGGGGGAAGCACGGAATACAATGGACTTCTCAGAATCAATTAGATGATTTGGACTTCTCAGATGACCTAGCCCTCCTCTCTCATACACACGAACAAATGCAGATGAAGACAGCAAATGTAGCAGCAGCCTCTGCATCGATAGGCCTCCACATTCACGAAGGAAAAACCAAGATACTCAAATACAACACGGAGAACACCAACCCAATCACGTTTGATGGCGAAACTGTGGAAGAGGTGGAAACATTCACGTACCTGGGAAGCATCGTTGAAAAACAAGGAGGATCGGATGCAGATGTAAAGGCGAGGATTGGCAAAGCAAGGGCAGCATTCCTACAATTGAAGAACATATGGAACTCCAAACAACTGTCAACTAATTTCAAAGTCAGAATCTTCAATTCGAACGTCAAAACAGTCCTACTGTATGGAGCTGAAACGTGGAGAACTACTACGACCATCATCAGGAAGGTACAAGTATTTATAAATGGTTGTCTACGCAAAATACTCAACATCCATTGGCCGGATACTATCAGCAACAGTGTTTTATGAGAAAGGGCGAACCAGCTTGCAGCTGAAAAGGAAATTAGGAAAAGACGATGGAAGTGGATAGGACCTACATTAAGGAAATCACCAATGTGCATTACAAATCAATCTCTAACTTGGAATCCTGAAGTAAAGCGGTAAACAGGAACGTCAAAGAACACATTACGCCGGGAAATAGAAGCAGATATGAAAAGGATTAATAACAACTGGAAAGAAAGGCTCAAGACAGAGTTGGATGGAGAATGCTGGTGAGCAGCCTATGCTCCCCGATGAGGGGTATCAAGCGTAAGTAAATTCACCCATCCTAATTTTCAGATCACGATTGCTCCTCCCTATGTATGTGTGACCACACACACATTTAAATTGGTAAACGCAGTGGGATGTGACACAATCGTCTCATGTCGTCTAGGTTTTGAATGAAGCATAGACCTCGTTCTTTCTTTGATTATGACCTTCGCTGCACAATACGTTTTGTTGATGACAGATTTAAGCCTTTGTTTCAATAAAAGGCTATTTGAATCACCTCTAAATGGTAAGGTGATATAGACAGGCTTCTTCTCTACCAAGGCTACAGTAGGTCTCGCTGTGCCCTGAACTTTCCATCTATTGATAAATTTAGGTGGATAACCATTCCCGATTAATGTCTTGGTTAACAACTTAACATCATCATCAATAGCGTCGTTTGTGCAAATACGACCAAGCCTGTTAAAAAGGCACTTTACCAAACCACGTTTGTATTGCACAGGGCAATAACTATAGTAACTAAAATATTGACCCGTCCACGTCGGTTTTCGAAAAATGGATCGTTTGATTGAGCCATCTTCTCGTCTGCTTAGAAGTACATCTAGGAAGGGAAGTTGGTCGTTCTTCTCCTCTTCGCATGAAAGACTGATATGGTTTTTGATAGTGTTAAATTTATTCAATAAGCAGTTTATATCTTCCTTTCTTTCACAGATTACTAAGATATCGTCCACATATCTCTGATAAAGTGACATGTTTCCGACTACGTCTTCAGACAAATTTTCCACATGTGCCATAAACACATCTGCTAGTAATGGTCCTAACGGACTACCCATAGCAACCCCATCAATCTGGCGACAGTATTCGCCTTCAAAAGTGAACTGAACTTTATCAGTACATAAAAGTAATAAATCTTTAAGAATTTTTAAGGGGATAGGTAATTTAAGGTTGTTTGAAGATATATAGTCACATAAAGTGTCAATAGTCTTTTTTAAAGGTACATTTGTGAATAAGAAATTCACGTCAAATGAGCACATAGTTTTTTCCTTTGATATTAATGTCACCTAAATGATCGACCAATTCAAAAGAATCCTTTAGAGAATACTTACATAAACGTCTTCGAATAGGATCCAATAATTTTGTTAGCCATTTGGCTAGGTTATGTGTGGGTGATCGGCACATTGATAAAATTGGACGTAAAGGAGTATTTACATTATGAATTTTGGGTAGTCCATATAAATGAGGATATTCAGAACCCATAGGTTTTAAGAAATTAAATTCCTCTTTATCAATAATATTCATGTGTAACAATTTTTTCAGGTTTGAATTTACTCTTCCTTCTAGTTTGTTAATACCTCCAAATTCAACATCAAGCATGAATTTACTTTCATCACTGAGGATGGATAACATCTTACCCTTATATTCACATTTATTCATGATAACCACGCCTGATCCTTTATCAGGCTTCAACAAGACAAAATCAGTGTTTGTTCGTAGTTCTTTCAAGGATTTAGTGGATGCCACTATCTCCTCAGGAACGGCTCCAATTCGCATTCCTAAACT
>NC_031502.1:41142478-41162102 GCF_000237925.1 Schistosoma mansoni
AATCTATTTATAAAATGTTTCGATAACACTCAAGCTGTTTATTGCCAAACAAACTTTATAGCATGCACGAAGAAAAAGTAATTGCATTTTAAAGAATTGTCATCATTATTCTCGTAGAATCTGAAACATATGCATCGGTTCGAGGTTCCGACATTCAACTACCTGGGTATTGAATTCAACTTTAAGGGCCAGTGCACCCATCACAGTTTAGGAATGCGAATTGGAGCCGTTCCTGAGGAGATAGTGGCATCCACTAAATCCTTGAAAGAACTACGAACAAACACTGATTTTGTCTTGTTGAAGCCTGATAAAGGATCAGGCGTGGTTATCATGAATAAATGTGAATATAAGGGTAAGATGTTATCCATCCTCAGTGATGAAAGTAAATTCATGCTTGATGTTGAATTTGGAGGTATTAACAAACTAGAAGGAAGAGTAAATTCAAACCTGAAAAAATTGTTACACATGAATATTATTGATAAAGAGGAATTTAATTTCTTAAAACCTATGGGTTCTGAATATCCTCATTTATATGGACTACCCAAAATTCATAATGTAAATACTCCTTTACGTCCAATTTTATCAATGTGCCGATCACCCACACATAACCTAGCCAAATGGCTAACAAAATTATTGGATCCTATTCGAAGACGTTTATGTAAGTATTCTCTAAAGGATTCTTTTGAATTGGTCGATCATTTAGGTGACATTAATATCAAAGGAAAAAACTATGTGCTCATTTGACGTGAATTTCTTATTCACAAATGTACCTTTAAAAAAGACTATTGACACTTTATGTGACTATATATCTTCAAACAACCTTAAATTACCTATCCCCTTAAAAATTCTTAAAGATTTATTACTTTTATGTACTGATAAAGTTCAGTTCACTTTTGAAGGCGAATACTGTCGCCAGATTGATGGGGTTGCTATGGGTAGTCCGTTAGGACCATTACTAGCAGATGTGTTTATGGCACATGTGGAAAATTTGTCTGAAGACGTAGTCGGAAACATGTCACTTTATCAGAGATATGTGGACGATATCTTAGTAATCTGTGAAAGAAAGGAAGATATAAACTGCTTATTGAATAAATTTAACACTATCAAAAACCATATCAGTCTTTCATGCGAAGAGGAGAAGAACGACCAACTTCCCTTCCTAGATGTACTTCTAAGCAGACGAGAAGATGGCTCAATCAAACGATCCATTTTTCGAAAACCGACGTGGACGGGTCAATATTTTAGTTACTATAGTTATTGCCCTGTGCAATACAAACGTGGTTTGGTAAAGTGCCTTTTTAACAGGCTTGGTCGTATTTGCACAAACGACGCTATTGATGATGATGTTAAGTTGTTAACCAAGACATTAATCGGGAATGGTTATCCACCTAAATTTATCAATAGATGGAAAGTTCAGGGCACAGCGAGACCTACTGTAGCCTTGGTAGAGAAGAAGCCTGTCTATATCACCTTACCATTTAGAGGTGATTCAAATAGCCTTTTATTGAAACAAAGGCTTAAATCTGTCATCAACAAAACGTATTGTGCAGCGAAGGTCATAATCAAAGAAAGAACGAGGTCTATGCTTCATTCAAAACCTAGACGACATGAGACGATTGTGTCACATCCCACTGCGTTTACCAATTTAAATGTGTGTGTGGTCACACATACATAGGGAGAAGCAATCGTGATCTGAAAACTAGGGTGGGTGAACATGTACCAGAATGGTTGCAAAAACAAATACAGTCGAATGACCCAATAAGAGTAGAGGATAAACATCCATCATCCTCTATTGCCAAACATATGTTCGAAACAGGTCATAAGATTGATCTTAACTCAGCCTTTTTTGTGTTGTTTAAAAGTGTAAAAGAGCGTATACTGAGGTTTATTGAAGCTTTAGTCATGCGACAATTCAAACCCCCTTTGTGTATTCAAAAACAGTTTGTTCTCTCCTTAAACCTACCCTGGTAATATATGCTTATTATCCAGAGTGATTAGGTGTAAAATTGTTTTCACATTATTTTTTATCATTATTATCCCTGTCTATTCTTACCCCGCATTTCCAGTCTAGTTGACCTTTTATTTTTATATATAAATGTTCTTAACAAGTATATGTGTGATCAGATTGTTCGAAATGTATTGCGCTTATATATCACATAGTTTTTGATAATCTTCATCTTCTTATAACATTATCGTAATTTATCAAGGGGCCTAATTGCTTTATATTAATTTTAGAATAAGTGGTATTTATTTTTGTAAACAGTAAACGAAGCGTATCGTTATTTCAGTTGCAAAGTGCTATCAATATTGAGATTACTTAAAATCAGAGCTTATTGAATGGTGGTGTAAACATTCTTAAGAATATTGTATTGAATTATATGATTATGCTTCTGAACAGGAATGAAAAAGAACCTGTAATAAAATGATCAAAACAGATACGACAATCAAACTAGTCGTTATCCAAACATTTTTCAGAACATCTAAATACGTATCCTATTTTCACGTTGATAATCATTTGAATGATATCTGACATCGACATTATAATTCACTAGTAAATATGCATACTCAATCACCGACTACAAACTGGTATGTTTCTTTCTTTTGAATGGAATACACCCTCCTAATAATTTCTATAAAAATTACCACCCTAGGGGTGATTATGTCCAAGGCATCCTACCATACTTTTAACAAAGATTATGTTACATTTTCATCAGTCTCTTCAGCTCGTATATATGGATTCTGATGATGTGACCACCAAACTTTCTCTTTGTCAGTAAATTTCTTAAATAAATTTTGCTCTTTTCTGCTCTAGTTATTTATGTTTCATATTCCATAATAATGACAACATATTGAATGTAGATTTTATCGTTGAAAAAAAATCCAAAAACAAAGTGTTTAATTAATTTATGCCTTTTAGCTGCGTGTCATTCATAAAAGGTTGTTTTGTTTGCTGATTATTATTACTTTATTGATTGAATTTTCTGCATGCTAAATAAGATCATAAACTATGGTTTCTATCAACAATATTTTACACATTCCTTAAAAACTGACCTTTCATCTTCATAAAGTTTTTGTGAATAATTTTCTCTTCAATAAACATGTTTATTTTTTGTAAATGATGGGTGAGTTTTGTACATTATTTTTGTAGAAGCAGAAACGCTATTTTATATACATTACTGTTAGGTTAGATAACTTAAATGCCCTTAAGTAATGATGCATAATACATAGTATTGAAGTAGTAGTTGTTTATGCAAATTGTAAATTAGGATAATTAGTTGTCAGCATAACTAGATTTCTGAAATAAACATATTTCATAATTGTGAATAGTTTAGTGTTCTTTTTCGGAATTTGTGCAACATTATCATAGCTTCATGAATATTGTAAAATTCCTGACTATGGCTTGCTAACTTGACGTGATGGTTGAATTCACCTATATTAATGACCCAATCAATATAGATTGACTTAGAAAATTATTTTTTTAGGTCCTATCATGCTGATTTCGGCTGGTGAATAGTAAGACTAAAAGCATCAAGAATTAGTCTGAGGACTGAACGTGACCCTATCTAACTAGTTGCGGTTGCTGATCGTTCCAGTTTATAAGAAAGGAATAAACTGCTTTCATGACAACCACAGAGGAATCATTTTGACTCATACGGTGTCTATGTTATTAACCTCTATAATGATCCAATGCATAATTAGAGTTCGTGATTGGCTTTTGTCAACTTTCATCTGTCGCGGCGTAAAAATATGTCTGCATGCCAACCAAAGGACCAGTATACTGTACAACGGTTCGCTCTGTTTTAGTTTGTGTCCTTTCAAAATAAAGCATATTCATAGGTTATAAGCATTCCATACTAAATTCCTTCATCTCGTTACTTGTGTATTTCGGAATCGCCAAGTGATCATTTTGTCGTAAAACACAAGTTACTAGGCAAATATGTCAAGTTGATTGGTGAGGTTACTAACGTAAATCAGTTAGTGTGATTGGGATATTCATTGCTCATCTTCAATCACCACCTACCTCGATTGGTAATGACAGCTAGTCTAAGAAAACGTTGGATGAAAGCCACGGATGATTAGACAAATTCGCGACAACTCATCAAGTCATAGATAATTGGACTGATCCGTGTATGTTGTCTCAGACTGCGTGGTTGGAATCTCCACGATCACCGTAAACAATGGTTGGAAACATTGAGTGACATAGTTTAGAACTATTCGCAATGACACAAGTATTCTAAACTTAGTCGTTTTTTAAAAAGCTTTCGATTCGAAAAATCTTTCTTCTCGAATCATATTTTTTGTGTCTAATTTTTCTACTGCCGCTAATACTGCTCCTACTCGTGCTACTCTAGTATCTCACTGTGATGATTAAGTATGGGAATTTTAGTCATTGCATATATGTGCCAAGTTCTACGTTGTGTATGACAACAACTGACTGAGTTATCACAATCATGCATGTTCATGAACTCAGATAAATTTAAAATGATAGGATAATATTTGAATATCACTTATCACACGGTAAGTTTTGTGTTTTTTCAATAAAAATTTTTCATCCCATTTTGTATAATGAAGTGATTAGTTTGAAAATGGTAATTGTTGGTTACTGATATCCCAAAAGTGATATAAAACGTAAATATTCTTCGATCGATCACCTTTTCCAAACTATGAACGTCAATAACTTACAAAATACTAACTGTATTCTTTCGAACGTTGTCATGGACACCGATAACGTGTACTTAAGTACGTTGTATCTGGTAGCGTTCCATTCGCAACAATGTTCCCTAACACTTGAGCACACATTTTCAAAAAGTTAATCAATCATTTATTTCTAAATTTTTCAAGTCACAATAACCGTGCAATAAATGTCAGTCATATTATTTCCTAATGTACCATTTGTTGTTTACAAATCATTTTATACACAATTAAATAAACAAAAATACTTGATAAAAAGTAAACCCGTTTGTTTTGTTATCAGTCCGCTTATGTTCCATCAATATCTGATAATTGTGATTATTAGCGTAATAATTAACATAATACGGTTAAATTTTGTTAAAATGATCAACAATTTGTATCTTCTCAACATCAAAGTACAAACATTAAGAAACACAGCTGTATAATACGGTTTTGAGGATACTGTGTTACAAACTCAGTGTGCAATCTCAAAATATCAAGGCTCTGTTTTTTCATGTATATCATATGTCAAGTATGATTTTGTACCATTGGCTTTAAACTACAAATCGTTCAAACCTAAGTAAAGCAAAGCCCATACTCGAAAGTGTATAAACAAATATTAAGTTTTCAGTTTTCACAACCGCCACGGCACTTCCACTCAGTAGGAGAAATTGTCAATTTATTTTCCTGCTAGTGTGTACTGTGAAACTAATGGTTAAGCCTTCATTCTAAAGCAGATGATAACATGATAATTATTTCCGGCCGTCCCATTAAGGTGTTCTGAGAAAGCTTTTTTTAACATCAGTTTTCATCTATCAATTTACATGAATTTTGTCATTATACATAATATTGTTTTTCTTAGAATTCCCCGTTATTAGGAATAAACGGGATTATATATTTCTGTCTGTGATATTGAAAAGTTTAACTGGTTACACAGCTGTACGCCCGTGTCAATGTTCATTTACTTATGTCTACTTGATATTATATCCTGAGATTGTCCTTGACATTTTTAAGTGGTCTTTCGTATGCTCTCTTGTATCGATCTGACCTTTTATTTCAGTAACATACATAACACCCTGATCCTTAGGATATATATATATACGGAAAGGAAGAGGTGTATTTGTACCTTCAAACAATTTAGATTAAATTCTCAATTCCTGTGTGTTAGTTGTTTACGTCTTATTGTTCTTTTTATTCGTTTTGTGTTTAATCAATATACATTGTCCAACAAAAAGTAATTTCTGGACAATAGATATGTGTAGTCTTATTTTCTTATTATTATTGGTTTAATTGGGAATAAAATAAGTTCTAAGATTATTACTATAGATAGTCGATTCATTCATTCTACATACCAATATATTATTGTACATTCCTAAATTAAGTGATTATTATAATTCTTTACCCACTTGTTTATATGCTTCTAACAATTATGTTTAGTTTAGCAAATGCATTTTATCTTATTTAGCATGTTGTTAATTCACTTTTACTGGAACTCTTTCTTTTTTAGCCAAGAAAAGAACCTAACTAATTCATCGTCTATTTCATTTGTTATCATTTGTCACATTTTTTCTTTTTATAATTATTACTGTATATATAAATCGACTAGTAACCATATTCTTTGGCCTAATTAGGTTAATCATTTTAATTTACACTAATCAATAATTGAGTTTCTGTAGCCCGATTACTATTCTTTCACTTTTTTTCTTTTTACATTTGTTATTATCCATAACAACCAATAATGTGTTAACCAGACTAGATATTTTAATTAAAAGTCGAATTTAAACTGTAGTTCTCTATCTTTTTACGGTTTATTGTTTGAGGTACGAAGATTTATTAATTTCCTAACTTAGTAGCAATTAAGTTTTTCTCTTAGTAACAGTATGATTTCTTGATTGATTATTGTATCCTAAAACCAACTACCTAATTCATTATTTAATTATTGGTCAGTTTCTGTTATCCCAATCTTTTTTTGGAAAAATTTAACATGTGCGTATTATAAGAAAATGTATAATCGTCCGTTCTTTTTTTCACTGAATAGAACGCTTATCTTCCACTAATTTCTTTGACTTTTAAAAATCTACTGTCCGTTCGTCGATTCATACAATCTAATGGCTTATATAACCCCTTCGAAAATTAGTAGCACTTCAAGCTTCTATTCAAAGTCCATGTCGTCCAATTATATCCTCATATCCTGTCTTGTCCAGCGTTCAGATCTCCCATCAGGATGGTGAGGTCCTTTCTTGAGCACTTCGCTATGACTGATTGCAGCCTCGGGTAGAACTGATCTTTACCGTCGTCGTCGCCATCATTGGTGGGTGCATAACATTGGATAACATTCACTGTGATTATTGTAATTGTAGATATTTGTATTTTTATTATATATATAATCATTATATTCTTATTATTTTCAGAGTCAGTATTTATTCACAAGAAAACACTGATTTAAAACGTCGTGTGGATGGCTTAGAAAGTACAAATCGTTCTTTGTTAGGTCAATTGCGTCTATTACAGCAACTTGTCAGTAAATCCAAAGCCAGTAACACTTCAAATTCGACATGCTCCACTGATTCAAACAAAACTGGAAATCAACCAAATCATTTGACTACAAGTATCAATGGCTCTGTTGATCCTTCGACTCGAATTACTTATAGTAATGGTTCACCTTCCACTTGTTTGATGGTCTTTGCCTTATGTTTTGCTGCCTTATGGATTGGGCAACCTTCGGGAAATGGCAATCAAAGTGCAATGAACTCTGGTCTAAGCTTTACTTTGAGTCCTCAAAATTCCTTCAATTTTTGGGTATCACAAGTTCCACAGCGTCTGGTATCTGGTTCACTATCCCAGGTAATAAATCAACTTCAGATAGCTTAGTTTTTTTATAAAGACTTTGTGTAACCATATTTGTATAACTACATTTGATTTATTAGACCCTGAAATTTTGGATCAGCGATAAATGATAAGGGAAATCATTTCTATTAACATTAGTGTTTGTAAGTATTACTTACATGAATTAGACATTCTCTGGATGTTATTTTCAGACTAGTACATAATATAAGATGAATTTACGTAGATTGGTAAATATACTTTGGGCAGTTTCTGTATATTTCATCGATCTTTTAATACTCTTCAATTCATTGTGCATTCTTAATGATTGTTAATGATTTTTGTGCATGGTCAGCCCATATACTCATAAAAAAAACACAAACTTGATGATAAGTTATAACTAGTATAATAACTGTACGCTTATATATGTAATTAGCCTGTTGCTCTTTTCATAATTTTCTAATTCTAGATTGGTTACTCGTTCTCGAAACAACCTCAGTTTAATGAGTATAAGCATAGTTCTTTCGACAATTTTGATGTAAAGAAGTCATATGACGCCCAGTCTGTGGTGCATGATTCACCACAAGAACAAACATCAAAATTAGTCAGTCAGTTACCTCAACATTCTTCTCCAGCTACTCAGAAATTTCATGGTTAGTTCCCATTCATTCTTATTTTAGTTAAAATGTATTCATTTGAAGTCAGCTTCTTGTAGTTGTATTACGTGGATTGATATGTCAAGTAAATCCTGGAGTGAATTGTTGACTTTTATCAATATCCATGCATTAAATATGATAACTAGGTATACATACAGATGAACAATTAAATATAAAAATGTGATGTGTCAAGTAGACCCAAAGCTGAAGTTTTAATTTGTGGAAGAAGAAAGGTATTGGGAAGACCTAAAGAACTCCTTAAAAATATCCAGAGGAGCCCTAAAAACGCTGAGAAAAATATTTTGTCTAATCGGCGTTGAATGGAAGTTTCTCAAAAACATCTGGAAAGTGGAGAGTCAAGTGTAACAATTCTGATTGGATGATTACTTATCCTGATACTCTTTTTACTATGGCTCCAGAAGCCCAAGGCCATCTGAAATGCTATGAATACCCCTGATTTTCTGTACATAAGCTAACTTTAGAGTGAGGTGCTTTCTCCTTCGGTTTCAAGTTGTCGTGTAGATTTAACCTGGGGTTATAGAAGAGCTCAGATAACTGATTCAAGCGTCCAGACAGATTTGTCGAAGAGTTAAAAATTAGCGGGATTAAAAACGATACATTCGCTTACTAGTTTTTTTATCTGGTTAGATAAAAGTAGACTTGTATAAAAGTGTTTGTAGTTTTAAACTGTTGCACGCATCACAATCTTTTAAGAAATCAAATCATTTTACTTCCAATTTTTCCAGTTGTTAAAAGGAGATTCGGATCACTGTGGCTAAATGGGTCACCTATGTACCAATACTATCCAGTTTTTAATTTCACTTCAAGAATTCATTGAATGCATAATCTTAGTTTGTTCACTTAACTAATGACAAGAATATTTAAGTGAAAAATACCTAGATTTAGCAATGTTTTGAATATAACACAGCTGATAAAAATAAACTAGTGATAACCTGTCTGGAAATCCTATGCATATAGTTTTTAGTACTGCTTTTGTAACTTAGTTGGGGGATTTTTAACTCGTTAACTTGATACAGCTTTTAAATAGGCCTTCAAAGCTCCTAGACTTTCTCTTAATTTTTAAGGTAACTGAATCCTAACTCGGAAAATCAAAGATAAGTTGTCAGCGGTTGGATTATCTACGACTGTTCACTGTTTCAATTGGTTTTATAGAGCGATTTACACAGGTCATACTTTATTTATACTTCGTTATTTGCGAGACTGTATCTGAGTGCTTAGAAAAAGCAGAGATCACCTTTTTAATTCTAAACCACATACTGTAGTCATGACATCCTTTCAGTGCTTGCTTTTCGTAAACTACTAACAACAACGCTAACCTTTTTACAAAATTTATGACTTGTAGTGTATTTTTTGTCCACTGTGGTGTATTGAAAATCATATTACTTACTGTACATTTTACATTCATCATATCACTACCTTTTCTTTCACCAATGTTCTACCAAAAGAGTTTATTAGTCATATCTTTTTAAATATCCCCTTATTTTATATCGGCCTGATTCTGCCTATAAATTGCTGTGCATTCTGTTACTTTCACTACTTGATTAACGCTGAATACGATATACAATTAACGTTACTCAAATGTATAACCCCCCCCACAATCACAAATCAGAAGCAGGAGAAGTGATTGTTGAGTAAGAAACAAAAATATACAGAAAGATGTGTGTATTTATCATTCTTAGCGTTGGCTATAACATTATTATAATTCAGCCAATCCTCAAGGTAGCAAGTTACGCTACTGTCCGATCGAAGCATGCCATGGTAATATTCTAGAAAGTTCCATCAGGTTCTGATTGGGTAGAAACTCTTCGTCTCCTTTGGGGCCTCCGGAGGCTCCATCATGCTTCACAAAAGCCGTCCCAGCACATTCTGTAATTGTTTTCAAAATCTTATATATATATATATATATATATATCTTCAAATACTAAAATTTGTTTGACCATCACTTTATAAGATTCCTTAACATTTTAGCCTCTGTTTGTTGATATCTGTTGTATTGAACACCAAATTTTATTGATTTCTTCAGCTGGTAATACATACTGTTCGTATATGATTTGACCTTTTTCTATGCTCAATATTCACGTCATAATTTAAGCAAGCTAAGAGACACTTGTTGTGTCTATTACTATGTTAAGCCCACATAGCTTATCCTAGCTTCTGGACAGGCCAATTTATCCATTCTTCTTCAGTCGCGTTTTGACCTTGTTAATTATTCACGTATCAACCTTGACTGTTTTTATATGAGTGTTTGTATTTGCACTTATTCTCCTATTCATCACGTGTCTGTAGCTTATTTTTACTTGACTATATCGATTAACGCTTGATTAAATCGAGTCGGCTCACACGTCTTCTCCGTTGCACGTCATTTCGCTTCGCTCTCTTTTTCATACTCTTTGTCCCTCAAATGCATTCAAAAATCCATCTTCGTATTTGACGTATTTAATTCCGTTATTCACTAACGCGAGTTAGGTCAATAATTATATAGTAGGGTTGGCGACATGTATATCTCAATAGCAATCAGAATCGATCCAACTGGAGTCAAATGTAAGGCCTCCAAACACTTCTGATTATACCATTTGTTACAAAGATTACGAATTGGTATATGCTGAAATCATCTTGTACATCGATGTCATACGTTTCGTCAAATTTAGGAGATTAAATAACTCATTAGTAAGTAATTTTGTCACACAAATTGAATTACTTTGATCTTCTATATGGAAGTTACGTACTTCAAGTCATTACATTTATTTTTGTCTTCCGATTATCATGAAGTTCATTTTTGTGTTGTACAATTCTTTATTATTTTGTTCTGACCGTCTATCTTTGATATTCAAATAGTTGATCATCCAGAAGTTATATCTTCTGTATAACAAATGTAAGTATTCGAGTTTATTATATGATATTAGTTATATTGTGTTGCTTTTCATTAACTTTCAGTCCAGCGTTCGAGACTTCTTGGGGAAGCAAGTGAGTTGGAAGATTGTGGTCCTGCAAATTCTTTTTGGTCTTATTTATTCGGAAATCCGACCTCATCCAAACATCAAATTTGTGGTCGAAACGATGATCTACCCATAACAGAACTTCAGCTTTTTGACGACATCGAAAGAGATTTAATGCTCACTCTGTTACCCAACTCAACAGATTCTAAATACTATTCGAAATTCAATGAATCCAAAAGCTCTTTTCATGTAACTTGGCCACCTGTGATAGAATTATCTTAAAGTATCATCTAATGAAATTTACTACTACAACTTTTCATCTTTCACGAGGTGGTTCATGTCACCGTTTCTTGAAGGTGATACTTTGTTATGAACCATTTCATTGTGTATGTGATACTCTCATTTCCCATTAGGAATTACTACTGTCCAGTTTTAACCCAAGTGCTAATACGTTCATTTATCTGTGTTCTAATAGTATTTTCTTATGTGACACTCCATGATAATGTTACACTTGTGATCCGTTTTACTCGTGATTTCTTAATTTTTTTGGGTGAATGGTTAAGTGTAATGTGTGTAATTTATGTTTTCATTTTTCTTCTGTTTATATATAAACAACTGTGTATATTTAACCTTATTGGATATGCTCCTGACTTTCTATATTCTTCATTCCTTATTTTTATGATTTACTTCTATGGATGACATGAATCGTACTTGTAAACTTATTTACTAGCATGACTTTCATCCCTTTGAATTTTTAACTCCATAATATGATTGTAATTTTTTATCAATCCACTGTTTGGATTGGGATTTTTGAAACAAATCGGTCATGTTCATTCTCCGAAAAATAAATAATATTCAACTTAATAATATTTTCGACGTCAGATTTTGTATATGTTTATTTTTGCATTTACCTTGTGGAGTAATAATTCTTTTGTATTATTATTTACTAACATATATTATTCTCCCTTTTTTGTGTAAGAAACTTTGTTGTGCTACGCTTTTCGCACATATACATCATGCTCTGTTAGTCTTTTATTCACTTCTTCGTAATTGCTTTAATCTCTGGTTGGTTGATTTAAAATAAATTTCGTCAGGACGCTAAGATTTTTAGCTTATACAAACGATTAAGTTTCTATTCGTATGGAATTAGATTTTGAGGTCAATGACCAAGTCGGTGTTGGGATTTTCCATTCTTTTGTGCAAAATTTAAAAACTCAGGAATCAACTGTTTTTCTGTTTTCGAATGAGTAACTTGAAATTATGTAAATTGTTATTTAACTTTCGCACGCGATTTCTATCAGGACAATCTGAAAACCGGGTTCTGTTAAGCAATCTTTTTCATCACTAGTACATTCCAATACTCAAGTAAACATTGGAGAATGTCGCTTAGCTGTAGGACGTGAGTGGAAACTTTCTCTGTTAGAGTTTGTTCACTTTGGCTCTAGTACTGGAGGCATCCTATCTCAGTTCTTGTTCTAACCACTCAGGTTCCTAATACAATCAAAGTTGACCTTCCACAACCACTCAAATTCCGAGGGTGTAGGGCTTGAAGTTTATTTTCTGTTGTTTTTGGTAATTTGTTTGCCCTTTTCCATTTAACTACTAGTGGTTTTTGAGGCCTAAAGCAATCTGTCATCGCTTTTATCATTTATGAAGTCGAAAGAGCTAACAAGTCACCAAACTTTATAATTTAACAACCGGTTTTATTTATGAGGAAAAAGCACTATAATTAATACTCACTTTCTGTTAAGACAACTGGTTAGGCAGGGATTGTTGAAATTTTATTCAATATAGACCAAGTGAACTAGTATTGTTAAACAGGATGAAGGATTCCGTGGACGCCCAACTTCGAGATCAACAAGCTGGATTTCGTAAAGATAGATCGTACACAGATCAAATCGCAACTCTACGTATCATTGTGGAACAATCAATCGAATGGAATTCATCACTCTACATCAACTTCATCGACTACGAGAAGGCATTTGATAGCGTGGACAGGACGACACTATGGAGGCTTCTTCGACACTACGGCATGCCTGAGAAGATGGTCAATATCATACAGAACTCCTATGATGGACTAAACTGTCAAATCGTCCACGGAGGACAACTCACCGACTCGTTTGAAGTAAAAACCGGTGTAAGGCAAGGTTGCTTACTCTCACCCTTTCTCTTTCTCCTGGTGATCGACTGGATCATGAAGACGTCAACATCTGGAGGAATGCACGGAATACAGTGGACAGGCAGGATGCAGCTTGACGATTTAGACTTCGCGGATGATCTGGCTCTTCTATCACAAACACAACAACAAATGCAGGAGAAAACGACCAGTGTAGCAGCAGCCTCAGCAGCAGTAGGTCTCAATATAAACAAAGGGAAAAGCAAGACTCTCCGATACAATACAATATGCACCAATCAAATTACACTTGACGGAGAAGCTTTGGAAGATGTGGAAACCTTTACATATCTGAGCAGCATCATTGATGAACACGGTGGATCGGATGCAGATGTGAGGGCGCGGATCGGCAAAGCAAGGGCAGCATACCTACAACTGAAAAACATCTGGAGCTCAAAACAATTGTCAACCAACACCAAGGTTAGAATTTTCAATACAAATGTCAAGACAGTTCTACTGTATGGGGCGGAGACGTGGAGAACTACGAAAGCCATTATCCAGAAGATACAAGTGTTTATTAACAGCTGTCTACGCAAGATACTTCGGATCCGATGGCCAGACACTATCAGCAACAAGTTACTATGGGAGACAACAAACCAGATTCCAGCGGAGGAAGAAATCAGGAGGGAGCGCTGGAAGTGGATTGGGCACACCTTGAGGAAATCACCCAATTGTGTCACAAGACAAGCCCTCACATGGAATCCTGAAGGTCAAAGGAGAAGAGGAAGACCAAAGAACACATTACGCCGAGAAATGGAGACAGACATGAGAGGAATGAACAAAAACTGGATAGAACTAGAAAAGGAAGCCCAGGACAGAGTGGGTTGGAGAAAGCTGGTCGGCGGCCTATGCTCCATTGGGAGTAACAGGCGAAAGTAAGTAAGTAAGTAAGTAAGAACTAGTAAACTCACAATTATAGAGAGATTAAATGAATTATCAAATACTGCACGCAATATTTAAATACAGGCGATAGCGAGTAAATATTGGGAGTTTTCAATATAAATGAATGAACATGTTGATTTTGATCGAAACATAGGGCACTCAAAATACAATTTGCGATACAAAGAAACATCTGTTTATTTCTTATTCGCTTCTTCATCTTTATTATGTTGATCCTGCAAACGTTTTGTCGTTAAAAAAGGAAAAGAGAAACATAAGTTCTTAATTTCTGAAGTAAATACATAAATTATCTTCAAGAAAATATGAACAAGCCCGAATTTTATAGTTGAGTTGATATCGTTGTTATTTTCTCAATATCTTTGGAACGTTCGTTCGTCACTGAAGAGATCAATTTTTTAGAGCTATCATATGTACGACTCAACTAGTTAGCCACGTACACTTACAGAAATGGCAACAATGTAGTTTAGTAAGAATATGTAGTAATAATTTTGTAAACAATAATTGTAACGATAAATATCAAACAATATACTTTGCGAAATAGATTGTATGATCGATTTACATCCCCGAAAGGTATTACAATCAAGCTGTAAGAAAGTACCGGCTACAGAATATATTAGAACTACTAACGAGTTGCTTGTCTAAAGGAGTACAGTTTTGTCCTTATTTAGTTTAGCTTATTTATTTATTTAAACAAATATTGGTACAAAAGGGGAACCAGATATATATGCGCCACACAAATCTCATTTAACTTGTGTGAGGGCTGTGATACTGCCCAGGTGCCCAAACTGAAGCAGGTGGTTTTCTTAGGGAACCACACCCGGAGCAAGGCTAAAAAAAAGCGAAACCAAAGTCCGGAGGCAATGTCTTACTGCTGACTGTACAAGGGTGTGGCGTCGGTAAGGTGTTCCCTTCAGGCAACCAGCATAACGACGATACTGCCTTCCCACAAGGAGGTGTGGGGTTCGAAAAGGTCGACCCTAAAAATACACACCTCACCTTATCCAACGGATTACCGTCTCTGGCGGTATGGCCTCAACAAATACGAGCTAACACAAAAATTGCTCAAAAGGCATAGCACAGAGTACAAAGGCAGAACAAACACTATTAGAATGGATCCCTGTTAATAGTCGCCTATATGCTGTTTGACTAAATGGCTTCGTAAGAACTCGGAAGGATAGGGACACACGTCGGTGCCTTTTCGTCATTTCCGCAGCCCAGATGAAGTGAAAGATGACTTTTACAGAAAACTCTGTGAACTTCTTCAGAAAGCTAAACGCTAAGACATACTACTCGTAGCAGGTGAGTTTAATGCCCAATTAGATAGCTTAAACAAAACAGAAAGACATGTAGGTGGGTATTTTAGTATTCCGGCTCAGCGAACCGATAATGGTGATCGTCTGTTGCAACTATGCTCAGACAATGGTCGATTTTAAGCAGACACTAGTTTTAAACATAAGGAGAGACATCATCTAACATGGCGACCCTCTGCACCAAACCAACGATGGACTCAAGTAAACCATATTTCCATCAGTCATTGTTAGAGAGGCTCGATAGAAGATTGTCGCTCGTACTGGAATACATGTTCAAACTCTGATCACGCTTTAATGAGAGCACGCATTTGTGTGCGCCTCACTGGACGCAGAAAAACCACACTAAGAAGACCGATGACAATTGAACTGGAGGACGAGAAAGCCAAAAGTTAGTTCCAGGAACAACCAAGTTAACATCTAGGCAGTTCTCTAAACGGGATTGATCCAGATGTTACTTGGAAAGATATATGAACAGCTGTGGAAACAACAGTGACATATATTATTGATTTAAACCAAAGGGTTATGAAAAATCAATGGATTTTTACTAAGTATATTGCACTAATGGATTCTCGTAATGTCGTCCCATCAGGCTCTGAACACGATGAAGAGCGAAAACAGATCAGATCTAGGTTAAGCAAAAGTTTAAGGAACGACCATGAACAGTGATGGACACCGAAAGCGAAACTGATGGAAAAGGCAGTGGCTGTAGTTGACACAAAACAGCTTATCAGACTAATAGCAGAAAATGGGATTAAGAAGTCAAGTGTAAGTGCGACGATCTCATCCAAGACGTTAAGAACGATGGGTGTAATACTTTAAGGATCAGTTCAGCTGGCCTTCAGCTACTCTACAACCAGCCACCATTCCCAGACAGCCTAAATGAAACATTGAAGTAGGCTCCTTGACTCGAATCGAAGTTCAGAAAGCTATGGCTAGTCTGAAACGAAGAAGAGCAGCTGGTCCATATGGATTGGCTTTAGAGGTCTTTAAGGATTGTGGTCCAGTTTTAGCGATAAGGTTGACTAGTATTTTGAATGAAATGTGCTAGCTGAATTTAATCTCATCTGATTGGTTGCAAACACTGGTTGGTTTATACTTGTTCTAAAGTAGATTTGTAGAGTGCTTAGTGTGAAGTATAACACATCATGTTTGTTCCAGACGTGTAAGCTTCAATATTCTGACATTCACCTAGCTTCTGTAACAGGCGCACGCAGTGCCTTTCTCATTTCAAGATAACGCTGTAAACGAACTGACTGCATATGCCTACCTGGTTCCGGGGACCATCATAACCCTACTGCTGGGCTGAATTCTGTCAAACAAAGCTATAAACAACACGAAATTACTTCGCAGATCTCTGTAATGCTCTGAATAGTTATCTTAGTATTCATCATAATCGCAGATGCTCCAAAACTTCACGAAGAAGCTCATCACGCAAGACATTTATCTCTAAACCACAAGAGTCGTATAATTCCAATCGGTACCAGTACCACAATATGTATGTTAGGTCTCCTAGATATTGCAGTTTCACAGGCTCCGAACCATCTGACACGAAAAACTTTTCATGAAACTTACCAGGATGCAATCGTTAATAGCAGCCGTCTTCGATGCACTTCATGGTCTATCGCACCCAGGTATCGCAGCCACACTACGCCTCAACACTGCACGATACATCTGGCCGTCCATGAATAAAGATGTCCGTATGTAGGTAAAGCAATGATCACAATATCACCTATCAAAAGTGCACAGGTACGTAGCGGCCTCCATTGGCACTTTCGCTACGCCTGATGCTCGCTCCGATCACGTTCTTCGAGCACACGAAAACGACAATTGGTAAGAAACCTTACCGCTCGTCCTCCTGGGTATCAGGACGATCTTAAAGGCAGATATTCAATGTTCCACCGCTGGACTTGTTTACGGCACGACTTCGCATCCGTCTGGGGAATTTTTCACACCACGGAGCAGCCTTGAGTTCGGCGAATCAGACTACGTCCAACGACTGTCTGCATTCAAGTGAACACTGCCTCCGGTGTCAACTCCTATACAATATCGACAGATCGCTCTCCCTCGAGAGTTATCTACCTGTTCACATGTTTTCATACGAGTAGATTCGGTACGCAAACCTCTGCAACAACTTTTTCACGTAATTTCCTGTCACGAATAGACCTTCAAGGTTGATCGGCATTGCCGCGTCCAGATAGTCCGCATTGATCGTCTCAATCCAGCACACGTCGATGACAGTGACCCACCCGATATGCCAAGACTCAATGCTAGACCCATCAAATCTTCTAGCAGGATCACTACACCCACTTCGGGTCCCACGCTAGATACATCAGAGACCTCATCCCCGCATCCCAGTTAACAGTACGTGTCATCTGCCCCGTCTACGGACGAGACTTCAATGTCACATCCAGATCAGCAGACCACGCCACCCTTGACTTCCGATGAGATTGCAATCTCACTAGGTACGAAAGAGACCACTGTCTCACGTTCCGGTCACCGAGTACGTCTACCCGTGCGCCTTCGCAACTAACCTCACAACCAACAACGGATTCGGTATTGGACTCTATCTCTATAATACATACATGTTACATTTTTCTCTGATCTCTTTCCTTATCCTGAGCCCACGCCCCGGACCATCGACCTATTGATGCCGTCGACTTCAGTCAATCTTGGCGAAAGCTGGCACATGCCCTAGTCAACGCACTCAGTCAATCTCTCTGGCTCCAAATACCTATGGTATACATTTGATCCCCAAAGTGGTTATTACGGTCGTTCCTGGTTTCTTGGCTCAATATGGTTCCGTCCTACGTCTGCAGCGTTTCTGGTCCGGACCCCTACGAACGCAATCTTCAGATTCTGGATACAAACCATTCTGGTGTAGCACGCCAACCCAAGCGACAAATACAGCACGTTTCTCCCAATACCGTTCTACGTCAAAGACCTTTGGTGGCAACTCGAGGATCAAAGATCGCTTCCTGTTCTGCTAATATCTTAGTCCTACAATTGCACGTTTCACGATCAGTCCCACGAACGAAACCGCTACGTATCGAAAATGTAGACCCTTTCTAGCATGTAGCATCTGTAGTGACCTACTTTTCTCGAGGAGAACTCGATTCTTATAATGGAAAAAAATTATTATTATAAACAATTTACCAGTGATTGTTTTACTGTAATCGTTTTGTTTAACTCTATCAAAATCACTTTTCGTTCCGTCATCCATCTTGTTTGTTCGAACTATCTTACGCTCTGCCTTTTTGCCTGTACTCTTTGGCACGTCTCGGTATTCTTTCGATACCACGAGATCGCCAATAAATATACCTTGTCTGGACTAATTACAGCCTTCTGGTTTTTGGCCTACCGAGGGATCCAAGTAGTTTTCTGGCACGTAATCTTATCGTAGTGGTGATCATAGTCAATCGGGACTCGACACCATCTACAATAGTAAGACATTTTTGCAGTCGATCATAGTTGATTTGCATTCGTTAGTTTAGTGAGCGATGTGTTTATTTGAAATAGAAATTTAAAATGGCTATTGAAAAGATGACGTAATGTTAATAATTAAAGGATCTCCGACGCTAAATGTGGGGAGAAGGGACAGTCACTCAGCCAGTGACAACGTAGAAACTGTAAGTATTCACATCGGTTAGAGTTTCCATACCCCGCTAGCTCAAAGGGATGAGGATCAGAAATTTAGAATTCCAGACTTTTGGGGAAAACGATGAATAGATGCACTTCCTCCTGACTTCCTGTGGCATCTTCACATGAAAACATGCAAAGACTAGATAAACGATACAGCAAACTGGACTGTGAATACACCTCCCCCTCCTCATGTGTAATCAGTTTTTGGAAGTTACTACATACTGTGATTGTTCTAGCAACTTTCAACTTGCCTTTCATTCGGAAACGTGACATATTTTCAAAGACTTACGACAATATTTCATAATAATTTACCAATAATTGATCTTTCTTCGTTTACTAAACGTCAGTCCCCACACGGTAGCTTGTTAGGTGAAAGATTTTCTGTTCGATTAACAAACATTTAGAGTACGAAAACATAGTATTTCCTTCTTCACTCTAAAAGGATGAGGACAATCTGGAACTTTGATGTTGGTTTGTTTTCTGAGCTGGATGGTT
>NC_031502.1:41162302-41190756 GCF_000237925.1 Schistosoma mansoni
ACCACACAACCACTCAACCACTCAATCACCCCGTGTCAATCCATCCACCCCTGTGTGCTTCGACAAACTATGCAGTGTAACACGTTCACACGATGAGTCAGTGAGGGAGAGTGCGTTTCATCCTGTCTGTTCGACACTTGTCCACTCAATGTATCTGCATGCCATCCCACGTGCTGAATCAAGTTCACACTGAGTTAAGCAGCAATCGGCACACATGACAGTAGTAGTTGGATACAGTGAGGAGACGATGTTGTGTGTGAGTGGGACTAGGCAAGTGACTGTGACTGGTCGGTGTTGTGAATGAATTAAATGAAGTGTGGAAGTAACAGGGCACACAGGAGTGAGAATGTGGAGAGTGTGACTTGGTGATTGTGGTTTCCCAACATAAAATCACCCACCTGAGCTACAAATCTTCTCCACCATGTCACAATCTGGAACGTATCCAACGGTGAGCCACGAAATCAGTTCGGGGACTAAAATTAAAGACTTATAAAGAGCGCCTCCAATGACTTAAACTTTGCTCATTATAGTACAGGCGTCTTAGAAATGACCTTCTAATGGTTTACAGCACCCTAAATACTTCTCAGAATCCCCTTAAACACCTACTTAAGCTTAGTACCAACACAAATATAGGGGGTAACACCCAGAAGCTAGAGACACAGCGCAGCAGAACGGACTGTAGACACAACTTCTACTCTTTGAGAGTAGTTAAATGCTGGAATTCGCTGCCAATTGAGCTAGTCCAAGCGACTTCCCAGGAGTCCTTTAAGAGGAAACGAAACATACTCTTAAACACTAAGGATAATATCTTACTATTATTTGCCAATTTCTTTTTCCTCTGTTATCGTTAATATACCTAGGTAACCGCATGGATGTATTGGTGATCCAGTGCTACTATATATGGAAGCCCGTTAAGCGAAAGCCTCTTCCACTCCTTCCAAAACAGTTTGATCCATTCGAATCATTTGTAGACAGAGGGATATTTGAGGCTTGCGTTACTTAAATATGAGTAAGGATAAGGCGGACGATGTTTTGCGGCATTTTATCAAACATACTGAGAAATCAAATGTGAGAAGGTCAGTCATTGTCCAAGCAACTAACAGGAAAGTATCCAAGATTGCACTAGTGGCATTCGGTTTTGCTTTTGCAAGTTGTATCCTTTAATTTTGATGACATGCACAACAGGTAGTTATAATTGTCTTTTATATATTACTAGCAAAGAAACCAGTTGCGTATTTTTTGTGACGGTCATATGATTTGGCGCTTAAGAGCTAGAATTCTTTCATAGAATTCATTTGAATGTAAAATCGTCCTCAGTCAGTAACTCCACTACACCTAGCATCCCAAAAACTTGTACCTAGGTATAGGTTATCTGTGATTTCGTAAGATCTTATGCCACACTGTTGCTTAGATGGAGTTAAAGTGTTTGCATTAGTGACGTTACTCCTTAAAGGGAGTAATATTTCAGGCAATAATGACTATGATGAACTGTTTCCATTTTTGCAGCCGTTATAGTGTTTAATAATGAACTTAGACCTCAGCCTCTTATCCAACTCAAATTTACAATGTCCAGATAAAACTACATGCAAGGGCAGATATATATCCCGGTGAATAATGGAGCTGGTGAACATCATTGTTTATGTTTTTAGCACCGTTTCGGGCACATAGAATACTGTCAACTTGAGACATCAGTTGTTCTCCAGGCCTTTTACAGTCAAATAAACCCCGCAATATTTTCGAACCCCTGTCACTAACGAACGGCGTTTTGAACAATAGATGAGCGCTTCAGCTGGGCTACAGATATTCACCAACCCTAAAAGCAATCTACATTGGGCTCCCTAGTTTCCATTTGGAGATAATAAAGGGCTAGTAAGACTTCCTCAGTTGATAGACTTTTCTCAGCACAACCCTTCTTGGAATTGGTCTACAAAAGGAGCTGAAACCATTTGTTGATGATTCGATAGGAATATCAGTAGTCCTATGATGCGCACGTCACTACGGGCTTGTGAGCGCACTCGTGAATAATGTGTTCCAAAAGGCGAGAAAAAAAACAAGATCATGTCAAATACGGATTCATGCAGTAGCTCATCGACTGATTATTTCACCTCTAGTCCTTCCGTGTGATAGGCTAAACAGGTTTTGCATATCTAGTCTCTCGTAAAACAGTAAACACGATATTCTCAAAGCCAGTTTGGTTGTGGTTCCTCTAACGTTTTCAACAGTTTGCTATCTGCTTTAAGGATGAAGAGATTATTCTTACAGAATACTCGAGTTCTGGGTGAATAAATCCTGCATAAAATGTGGTGTGGTGTATATTATTGATTAGTTCATTTATTATTAGCATATATATAGGTTTGAAAATACATCACTAGTGGGTATTTGTATAATCAGTCTGTCGCTTAACTCCTTAAAGAGCATCTAGATTTCTATTCTTTGTATGCTATAAAACGAAACCGAGAGCTTGGTACTTCATTCGACCAACTGCCTCCATATACCTCTTCAGAGTGATGTAGCGAACTTTGATATCAGTTGATGATAAAATGTACTTGGGAAGTCATCTATGTTTGTACCTCATCCTTAGAAATGGTTTAAATACATAAATTCATAAATATTCGGTCGTTATTCTCCATGTGTTTACTATCTCTGTTGTCTCATATCAAACATTATTGGTCATTTCAGAGTGGGCTTAGAATAATTCTAAGGAGAAAACGTGCGGATTCCTCGAATAGTTTCCTAGTCATAGTGATGATGTGAGGGGTTTGTATTCGTTAATGAGTTTAAGAGAACCTTGAATTGTGAAGTTGTTCAGGTTATATTTATGTCAGTCATTCTAACGCAAATAGGTTTGAGTAGAACGTACATGTCGTTTATAAAGTAGATAACTCAAACGATTTATGTTAAGTGTTGATAACTCGGGAAATTCCGGGCTAGCATGGAAGTTATATGTAGTGATTCATAAACCTGTTCATTCTCATCCATTTTCAGTACATCCTAACTATATTTAGTTACATGGATATAAGGCGTTTGTCTGCAGAGTATCAGTTTTCTGACATGGAATTTATAAAACATTTCTTGAAAAAAGATTTCTCTGTAATTTCTTGGAATATCATGAAACAATTCCATTGCTCGATTTTTCGGTAGTTGGCCCCCAAATGCCCTGGTACGGCCGAGAGTGGGGAGAGTCCGCTCTCGAAATGCTCTCACATGGCCACGCGTATATAGTCTCTGCCAGGGAAGTCCTACTCACTGCCTTCTCGCACCAGTGTGTTGTTTGCGGAATTGAGAGAACGAAAAATGAATGTCCGGCGCTTTCACTGGGTTGGTGGACACGGAAAGTTCACCCTGGGGCAGTTGGAAAACCCTGATTCCAAAGAAATGGTGCACATGGGCTCCAGTATCCTGAGGGAACAAATGGCGTATGAATCAATCGTTGGTCACCGGCTACCACGGGACTGCATCTCCTCACGATGCTCCACTGCCTTGTGGATCAGACCTTTAGGTCAAAGGCTCCGGGTGTGGTCCCCTAAAAAAACCACCTGCTTCAATTTGGGCACCTGGGCAGTATCACAGCCCTCACACAAGTTAAATGAGATTTGTGTGGCGCATATATATCTGGTTCCCCTTTTGTACCAATATTTGTTTAAATAAATAAATAAACTCAATTAGTGTATGACGACGCAAGAAAAGAGCCTTCGGCTGTTATACTTGTTGACACTCCTGAAGTATGCCACAATAGACGATCATTCGTACCAATTGAGAACGTATTTATTAATGGCCAAGTATGTTTTCTTTGTCTAGTGATTTGTTATGCAGGATAAAAATGAATTAAAACACCAGTTTAATATGGTCGCTGGGACTTTTCTTATACAAAAAAAAATAAAAAAACTTCTTTGTTATTTTAGGTCATTAAGTAGGTTCGCAACACAGTATTTTGTGTGTTACTCGTGTTAGGCAAGAAGTGGAACATTCCATCTCTCGTCCACTCCCTTTCTGATTGGTACTCATCGACAGTTTCACTACACTGTTAGGTGTATGAAAACGTAATAATTTGAGATCCAGTAACTTTAAAGTTATAAGTTCCGTGACCGGTCGTAACGGAGAAGTGATTGAGTGTTGGTGAAGATTTGAAATATTCAATGCGGTATGTTTTTATTGTATTTGTATACCTTTGTGCTTTTGGCGATTTTTATTTCTCTTCCTTGTTATCGGTTTAACTCACTACCAACCTAGAATGTTCATGGGAATCCTCTTCTGAATAATGATTCTGTTGCAAATATAAACATTTGATTAATTTAAACTTTTAACGCTCTAAGTACGAAACTTAATGTTCACTTATAATTTAAAGCAATTAGTCACTTACGAATTGTCGATATATCAATAGGAAGACGGAAATGTCATGTATTTACATACGTTTATAACAGTCTGATCACATAATTTTCAAGGCTTTTATATATGAAAACTGATGAAGGTTCAAGGGGATAATTGGGAATGAAAGAGAAAAGAAAATAATTCAACACAGAAAGCATAGGGAGTTGGTATACTACCCTAGACCATAAAATGCTTTGAAAATTACCAGAGTAGATCTAAGGTTACAACCACTTGTTTATGTCTACATAAAGATTTTTCTTAGCGACAAAGACTTCTAAAAACCTAGGGATTCACTCTTGACGTTTAAAAAGCTATGTTAAGTTCAGTTCTATGACCCATTCACATTGCTTGTTCTACTGGCTGTGAACTTGATTTCCTACCGCTGATGTTCGTTGGGGCGTTTGGCACACATAACATTAAGTTAAAACTTGGCTTGATTACTTTCATTTTAGGTAGATTATGTGGACAAATTTTTGATAGTCTTGCAAACAGGTTAACAGTGCGATCCCAGTAGAACAAATGGTGTTAACAAGTTATTTATTTATTTGAACACATAAATATTGTTAGAGGAGGGCACCAGATATATGTGCCACACAAAACAATTAGAATGGGAAGATAAAAAAGAGGCTAAGGTGCATATAAGAAAAAAGAACAATAACAACCACAGATTAGTGTATGTTAGTGTAACAGTGAGAATAATTATGGGGGAAACAGAAATCTACGACCAGAACTCTTTTAGTTAAAGGCGTTGTAACCACTCTTTATGAAGAAAGTAGAGGAAGGTTGCAGCAGGATCGCCTCTGGCTTCTATTCTGAGCCATATATGATAGCGTCTCTAGCAACTGTGTTGTAACATCCCTCAGACCCCAGCCAGGGGTTCGTGAAGGACCAACAGAAACCAGCCCTTTGCAGCTTTCTTTCATACCACGACACCATGTTATACACTGACCACTTCCCCGCTTTTTCCAACCAGTCTCAGCGTCGGCGAGTAATGCACGACTTGGAATTCTCTGAGATGACATTCGTAGAACATGTCCAAGCCACCGAAGTCGATGTTTCAAGATAGTGACACCAATTGGATTATCGTCACTGAGCCCGAACACACGATGCTGAACCTCTGCATTACTAACATGGTGTTGCCACTGGATTTCAGCAATCCTTCAGAGACAACGATAATCAAACACAGAGGTCAGGTTTCACAAACATAGAGCGAAACTGCTCTCACCGACGCGTTGTAGATCCGACCTTTTACAGCCAGACTAACATCCCGAAGGCGCCAAAGATGGCCCAGATTGGCATAAGTCGCTCTGGCTTTCACTATACGTGAATCGATCTCATCGCTAACGCCACCACCAGCACTTATGCAGCTACCTAGATACAAGAACTTCTCGACTTCTTCAATCTACTCACCACCTATGGTGAGTACAGGATTAGAATCCTGCCAGTCTTGTAGAAGTACTTTTCGCTTCGACGGAGCAAAGCACACACCGTACCTATAGACACTGATTGCCGACTGATTAAGTGCGGATTGCATGGCATGGGCATTATCGCACAGTAAGACAATATCATCCGCATACTTAAGGTCGAGAAGTCTTTCTCCAGACAACAGATTCACACCACCATTACTTACATCCATCAGAGTTGTTTCCAGAATGTCATCGATGGCAAAGTTAAAGAGGAATGGTGAGATTAGGCAACCCTGTCTAACTCCACTGCTTAAATGAAACAGCGGAGAGAGGTGGTTGTATGCCCTCACTCTGTCTGAGGTGTTTGTATATAGGGCCTTTAAGATGTTAATGAACTTCTCAGGTACCCTCTTCTTCAATCCATAAATAAAATGAAATGACGATATTAACTGGAAATACTATTCACGCTTCGATTAAAACAAGTCATAAAGTCGGATGTAACAAACGTCCATCAACATCTTGACATTTTTGGGCTACTTTGTTCAATTCTATTTTATGTTGTGATTACAAATTAGTTGATATCTATTTTTATTTAGAACATTCAGCGTAAACATGCCAGATCCATATGATTAAATTCCAGTGGTTTTTAAGCCTTATCAGTCAATCAGTAAAACTGAATATCATAATTTTCAGTTTGGGGTTATGGAGATCGTTGGATTTCATTGAAATCATGAACCGATCAGTGTTAGACCACTATTGAGAAACTAAAAGCACTGGACGGTCGCTTTGTCCTTATGTGGGACTCCGCGGCAATGCGCCCCCACGACCCTGCACGTGGGATTTAAGCCCAAGACCTTCGATGTTGCTCTCGAACGCTTTACCTCTAGACCAATGGGCCAGCATCCAACTTCACTCAATTTACGATATCACGCGACCATCTTCCATTGTATTCTGTTGGTAACTGCCTCACATATGACACGCTTGAACTCAACTGATCATGGCTTCTCGAAGATTCAAGAGGGAATTTTTGGAGCTCAGGTGAGAAACCGTGACCGATGCAGTTAAATCGTGTCGATTATCAGACAATTACCCACCGCTTTTACGACAATTATTACTACTGGAATATCTAGTGTAAATTATAAGAAACTGAACCATGTTCTAAACTATGTTCGTTGTGATTGACCTATTTTTAAAACGAACCTCACAGTTAAGTTTTGTTAATGTTGTGTCTTGACCTAGCCGTCGCCAATTGTTATGTCCTGATCAAGGTTGTAGCCAATTAGTATGACTTGCTCAAGGTTGTCGCTAATTTGTTATGACCTTACAAATTAAACAAGGACGTAACTCGCGTGAATTATCCGCCAATAGAATACGACTTCTTCGACCTTAACACGGTGACAATCAAGGACGTCCAATCAGTATGAGTAATCTCGCCTCTTTATTGGTCCTTAATCCGCCTAGCCCGTCCACTTGAGTCCAGAACACCAATAGCAGCTGCTGTAATGCGAATCGTTTATTTCAAGCATACTTTGTTTATATACCAGACCACATCACCCACAAAATAGAAAATAATATTTGTACAAAACCAAGCCAAATGTGGCTGGGAGCGTGGGAGACAATAATCAATAAACTGAGTATAACTTATGAACAGTAAGTCATGTAATAATAATCAATAGGTCGAAATGAAGCTTGTAATAAGATGAATATAGATATAGATAATCTAGTTACTGAATAGTTATACAATAGGAATAATAGGTCCTGCAAGTTATCCGTACTTACTTCTTTTCTAGTGTATCACAGTTAATCAACATGTTCTGTCTCCTGGTTCACTTAATAGTCGATAACTTTATTTCTAGCTTCTTATTTAGGGGATGCAGTTACGTTTTCGTACTCTCAGCATCGTAGCTGATATCCCTCAATTAGGGAGCTGTTAATTCTCAATCTTCATTTCGTTTTCTATATAATCTTACTGTGCGTTTAGACGGAAAGTTATTAAGCGAACATTTGATTGCGATTTATCATTTGTTTCGGGGTAATTAGCAATTGTATTAGTCAATCAGTTAACATCAACATATAACCTAGAACAGATATGCGTTGGGGATACCATATTAGCACGATGTGATGCAACTAACAACATAAAGAGCGAAAAGAATCGAAATAATGTAGTAGCAATGAAATTGAGAATAACTAATTGTATACCTGTACCAAAGAATACTTGAATTCAAGATCGAGAGGAATGCATCTGCTTCGTTGTGAATGATTCAGTCAGTCAGTCGCAACAGAAAAATTGGTACGTATGTACATCGGTCTAAGCTGTCGTGCCCCTTCAGCACGGCGAGACAACACTGTCTAGATAGATGCCAGAGTAGTAGCAGTAGTAATTAATGATTCTGTTCTAAGTCATCCAAATTCTTCAACCACTGGTTGTGATTATTGTGTGTACCTCAACGAGATGGTCTGCACCTACCAACAAGACTTAGACCAATGGCCACTGACTCTGTAAACTGATTTTGTTTCGGTGACCCCCTCCTTAGCTTTCAACTAGACTACTCCTATAATGCTGCCAGTTTCTGTTATGATATAAAGTGAGTGGACATACGTAACACATTTCCGAACCAACTTAAGCAAGAAGGATTTATAACTTCATCAACCGATTTGTTACTTCTTTTTAACCACTGCTTACATTTATTGAACCAAATTGTAGTTAGCCGACAGATGTTTCAACTACTTCGAAAATAATCTTCCGTCAGTGATATTGGTTAGAGTTAGTTCCACAAAAACTAAGTTTTTATTAATTAAGACTAACTGTCCTAAAAAATTAATTCCTATTGTAATATTTGTATTAAGGATGTAAATAACACTTGGATCAAGAAACTACTGATATGTTTTAGTTTTGGTATTTGAATACATAAATATACTGCTAGACTTTAAAAATATATAAGTTTAAAATGAAATGTTTCTTTCAGGGCTTTTCAGTATGGTACAATTATGTACGAATATGTATAGTATGGGATTACAAGGGGCACACATGAAAATATGCTTGGATCATAGTTAGTAGCTAATCTCACGGACGTATACAAAGAGATTAAGACTGCAATAATACATCCACCATATGATTTTTCTGGTTATTTTCTAGCACTTCAGATAAAGGCGAATTTACAAAGCCTTTATAAAGAGTCACTAAAGAACTAGTAAATATGAATAAAACGTAAATTCTTATTCGTTTCAATGTATTTTATTTGTAAATATTGGATAGCTCCAAATATATCGGTGATATTCAGAGAAAACTCTCCAAGTTGCAAACTGATTTGATATCCTAGATTACGTGGAGGAACATTCTGTACCTTGATCGAAGACAAGAGTTTAATATTGAAATTCATATTTGTGATAAAATGCTAGGAACACTTTTGGTAGACTTTTTTCACTTAAGACAGAAATCTGTTGCTTAATAGACTTTTATTACATTAAATAACTTATTATTTCAAAAAGTTTAACTGTTGATGCTCTGTGTCTGTTTGTTTAAAGACCGGTATTAATGTAAAGTTTGAAAACATGTCCGCTCGATAGTTCTTATTCTTATTAGACTTAAATTAAACCCCAATGAAGTGCATTTAACCCAATTACTTTGTATATTCAGTATACTTAAACAGATTACATGGCATCGAAAGTAAGATCTTAAGAACGAAACATTAGCCATAAATATAAAATGGTTTTGCAACTTGTCAATATTTTTCCCATATTTTCATTAATAGTTATAAAGTAAATTGACCGTCTATTTATCTATGTTATAAGTATGATACATTACGACGAATCGTTCCACTTGTTGACCAACTTACTATTTTGAATGGAAGTAAGTTCTACTGGAACTGAAAAAGAGTCATGTCTATGTGGATTGTACGTTCATAGCCGACTGCGAAACAAAGTCAATAATGGTAATTGTACAAATTATAAGGATTAATGAAAGAAATGTAAATAATAGCAAAAAACAATTACAAAGTAAGTCTCTGTTAACTATCCACAAATAGTTCCTCTCACAGTGTCCAGAGGTAACACCGGTATTCGAAACAAATGGGAGAGAATACATGCATGCAAAAATAAAAACGACGGAAACCGGAAAGTATATATGCATTGATATTTTGTGGGAAGGCAAATATCTTTTGGCAACAGATGAATGTAAACTGCATAATATGACATTCGCGTTAGTAATGTACAATGTGTTAGTGTACAGAGTTATATGAATGTAGTTGGGCATAACGGAAATGAAAATGCAGTCAATAATTGTGTTTTAGGTCGCTAATAATAATAAAGTACGGAACTATTGGTAAACTTACAGAAAATTTAAACTGTTTATTTTTTACTTCATTGTTTTCTTAATAAGCAACGAAAAGCTATAGAAAATTCACTTGTATATAATTGTGACAAGAAAGTGTGATAAAACTAGTAAACGTGGAAAATATAACTAATTGTGTACACATTGTGTGGAAAACAGTAGTTTTTGCTAAAAGACCGGATGAATTTAGTAGTGTACTATATACCAATCATTGTTTGTTTTTTCTTTATTCCACAAAATGAAAATAACGTCTAGGCTTCTTCACAGTTCTGCCTGAACGTGTTAAACATGTAGAATTACTGCTTGGTTTTTCATCATTCTCCGATTTCTTAGTAATTAGTGGTAGGGGTTGTTTATCTATGGTAGTATTTCCTTTTTCTTGTTGGTCCCCGCGGAAAGCAAGTTTAATTCTATCTATAGAGGTAGTTTTATTCTCTCCATTTTTGTCCATGATGAAGTGTTTGGTTGTCTTTAATTACTCAATAAAGTCCTTCGTATGGTTGCTTTAACAGCGTCGACTCGGATAGAAATAAGTTTGCACTTTTTTGGATGTTTGTCAAGCTGTACCTGACGACTATGTTCACGTGGAGGCATCGCTTTAATTCGCTGTATAGTCCTCAATAAACGACTTGAGAAACGTGGTGTTTTTGTATCCGGATTAACCAGTTATCCTGGTAAGACCAAAGTTGTGCCGTAGACTAATTCAGCTGATGTGCCAATATCTACTTTGATTGCTGAGAGAATCTCAAGGAGGACAAGTGGTGAGGCATCATTCCATTTTGACGTGTTAGTCTGTGACATTAGCGAGCTTTTTAGTTGGCGATGAAATCACTGGATTAAGCCATTCATTGCTGGATGGTGCGCTGTTTGGTGAACTCCTGAAATAGGACAGATTAAAACTGCGGTTCGTGCTGATGGTTAGGAGCACTCCATAGTTTGATGTTTGTTGGAATACATAAATATTGGTACAAGGGGGCACCAGATATATATGCGCCGACGATCAAGGGACACTGATACTATTAATTCTGTTGATCTCTCTTTGGTAAGGCATGTTATTGTCCATCTCGTAAGTCTATCCACGGCAGTAAGAATATATGTGAAAGAGTTCGATGGTGGAGGAGGAACAACGATATATAGATGTACGTATTGGAAGCGTCTATCAGGTGACGGAAACTTTCCAAGAGGGCTGACTGTATGTCGTTGGCATTGCATGCAGTTTCGTGCCCATCTTTTTACATTTGAGTAGATTTTTAGTCAGACAAAATGCTCTGTGATTAGTTTTACTGTAGCTCAGATCCCAGGACGTGAAGGTTGTAGTTGTTGAAATACACGTCATCAACAGGCTTTAAGGACAAAAAGGAGGTTGTTAGCAGTTGAAATATCGCAGATGGTAGAGTAATCGGAATTGGTACAGGTTTGAGAACCAAGTTAGACTTCTGTTTTCAGGTTTTTAAATCCGTGTCGTCTACCTGTAATTTAGCTATAGGTTCTAGGCTGATATCTTGTTTTTGTGTTGGTGTATTGGTGTCCTTTCGGGATAAAGCATTAGCTATGATATTAGAGTGCCCTTTGGTGAACTGGATGTCGGCTGTAAATGTGAGATGTAATCCAATTGTCGCACTTCATGTGGTGAATGTCGACCATATGACGTGTTAAGGGTGTAGATGACGAGTCGCGATTGACTATGATCACCACTACGATAAGATTACGTGCCAGAAAACTACTTGGATCCCTCGGTAGGCCAAAAAACCAGAAGGCTATAATTAGTCCAGACAAGGTATATTTATTGGCGATCTCGTGGTATCGAAAGAATACCAAGACGTGCCAAAGAGTACAGGCAAAAAGGCAGAGCGTAAGATAGTTCGAACAAACAAGATGGATGACGGAACGAAAAGTGATTTTGATAGAGTTAAACAAAACGATTACAGTAAAACAATCACTGGTAAATTGTTTATAATAATAATTTTTTCCATTATAAGAATCGAGTTCTCCTCGAGAAAAGTAGGTAACTACAAGGGGATAACATATGGGTTTATAATTAGTCATTATCGTAAATTTGCGTCCCTATAATAGGGAACTTGAATGTTTTAATGTCAAATAGATCCCTGGTAATTCTCTCTCGAAAGTGATATAGCGTCCTTGTTCAGGTGAAAGACGTTTAGGAAAATGCTGTAAGTGTAATGATGTCATTGCTTCGTTGTTGAAGTACTACCCATATGTTTTTTTGGGATGCATCGGTGCACATAATTAGGTGTGTTGTAGGGCCAGGCTTCATACGCTGCAACATAGTAGCATTTGCCATCATAGACTTTACATTATCAAAAGCAGGTTTTACGTCGAGTGATGAAGTGAGAATTTCGTATCCATTTCTTCTTGATCTATCCTCAAAAGATCAGTTAGACGTTGTCATGTTGCTGCACGACTAGGCAAGAAACGAAGGTAAAAAAAAATTGTACATAGCGAGAAAAAGAGATTTTATTAACTTGAGTTCCAAATAATTAATGATTGCTTCAAACTTCTGAAGTGGCTTGATACCATGTGAGTCGATATAGTGTCCCAGAAATTTCAAAGCTTGAACGCCAAGTATACACTTTGAAGGATTAGCCACAACCCCATAACTCTTGAAGCGGTCGAAAAGAGTGCGTAAATGCTGTGGAACACCAACGTTGATGATCTATGTCAAATGATTGGAGGCCTACTCGAGTTAGACGGGGACAGTGTAACGAATAAGCTAACTTCGAAGTCACACCTTGCGACCAGCACCTTACGTGGATTGCCCCATCGACGTATCAAGGGACTGTAGTGGATGTCGAGTCGTGGACGGACTATGATCACCACTACTATTCAATTACGCGTCCAAAAACGACTTGGTTCCCTTGATAGCCCGTAAACCAGAAGGCTTTACTAGTCCAGATCAAGTATATTTATTGGCGATCTCGTGGTATCGAAATAATACCGAGACGTGCCAAAGAGTACAAGCGAACAAGCAGTGCGTGAGCAAGCTCGAACCAAACCAGGCGGTATATGGAACAAGAAGTGAAACGGATACAGTTAAACAAATACAGTAAAACAATCTCTGGTACAATTGGTTACAATAATAATAATTGTTTCTATTATTCCAATCGTGTTCTTATCGAGACTGGCCGGTCACTACAGGACCATGGATGCTCTGAAGACTGTACAACACAAAGGACGTTATTACAGGAATATACTAGTTAAAGGAGATACAAGCGAAAGTAGGACCACTGCCTCATGGGCCAGTCCATGGCGTATAATTAGCTGATGCGCGTTGAATGTCCTTGACCTTGACAGGGATCGATGATCTGTTCGATATTTAGTGATCCAACTGCCGGATGATTTGGCTAGGGTTCAGTGACATTTCACTGGCCCTACAATGCTTTGCATGTTCTTCTGTGGAACAGCTAGCGACCAAAACACCGTCGATATATATAACTGCGAAGTCCAGACCCTTTATGACCTCATCCATGAGTCTTTGAAACGTTTGAGCATCATTTTTAAGTTCAAATAGTCTCAAAAATTCAAACAAACCAAAGGATGAAATCATAGCTTTTTTCAGCATCTTCTGGTGCCATTGGGATTCCATGATATACTCTCATGAAGTCCAGCTTGGAAAAATCCCGTTTTCCGTGTAAATTCGAAGAGAAATCATGTGTCGGGGTGTATATTACCAAGCTCAAAGCTAGTGGTATTAAGATTACTTCTGCTGATGTACATGTTATTAATATCTCCAACCAGTTTATCTGTTTCACAGCCTCTTAAATCGCATGGAATTGATTCAGTCTTCAAGAATACGGACTCTCTCTGATTCTAAATTTACTGGTTGAATTTTCATACATTCCACGCCTTTCGAGCAATGTAAGGCTAAATATCTGAATAACTTACTTTCAGAAGAATTGGTGTGTTAAGAGATGCAGGCGTCTACTAATCTAAAGCCCTATAACTTGGTCACAGATGATTCATACTCACTGACTAGGAAAAAAGATATTGACACAGCTACCATATTCCTTCCTCAGCGAAATATTAACTGTATGAATAGTAAACAACTAGTGGCTAATGTTGCCAGGGATGGTATTGATAACAGCTTTTAAATTGACATCATCGTGAAAATGCAGCAAATTTCTCTTTGAACTAATTGACTCTATGGTACCAGTATCGATATCAAACGAATGGAGCTTGTAGGTTCTAGCTACTAACTTCTGCATTAATTGTTAGGTAATGCTGCAGGTAGTAGTAAGCGACAACATGCCCGATCTTCTGTCCAAATCAGCGGATTGAGACCTACAACGACCCACTCTTTCGGCAGTAAATGACTTTGGGCTTAGACGCAATTTTCGAACCATAAACACACCGTTCATTGTCAAGCAATGATAATTTACATCAGGCATGATGATTTGCGAGAAGTATCAAACAGTTGTAAGTGCTATAAGGCCTAGTGTAATAGGTTGCTCATTGAGGCTGTCACTTAACCGCACAAATTTCTCATGAAAATAGAGAACCGAACTCTAGGTCATAAGAATTACGATAAAGGAAATAAAACTACAGTGTGTAACGCGAAAGTCGTGTTTTATGAAAGCTGCGTCGTGGCAAGAAAGTCTGCCCTACAGTTTCTGCGTGCAGATTACATGTTGTCGTATGTATCATGTGGTCAATCGTTCCCTGCTCTGCCACGGTTAAAGTCATTAATAAATATTTCGTCTATATTTCTCGACAATTAGCATTTGATGCTAGTATTTGTGTTTTAACTTTGAGATAGATATATCAACTTCAATCTTTTTCCAAGTTAACTGAAAGTGGATCAACTGCAATCTCAACGTTAAACATGCCCAAGTAAAAGTGTTGTCAGCTATTTAACTAGTTGTTCCTCTTGTAGACTAAGTAGCAAATAAAAATGACCTATCACAAGAAACGGTACTAATATCATCTAGTTGGTTATAATATACACAATGATGCAATTGTACAGAAAACCATTACTGCACGCTGGACACTTTCGCTACATAATACTGCAAGTAAACTTTGTAGCGGCAAACAAACACCTAAGATACTTAGTTATTAAGGTATCCAACACTGACACTGACCTTATTAGTTCTACTGGACAAACTGTAGGTGAAGGTACTCGGTCAAGCACCCACATCACGTCATGAGTGAGGACGTTGTGCTACACATCCCTCGCAACTACTGGCCAGCTTAGACCAAAAGCTTTCCAATAGTCGGTAGCCTTGCAAATATATCTTCGAACTCCTTCACTTCGGACTGAGTTGGTATACTTCAATAATAAAGTTGTTTAATGTAAAGGCGCTGTCACACTCTGAATACCTGTGACATCGCTATCCTGATCAGTAATGTTAGCTCATGCCGGTTATTTCAAGGGCAATAATGGATGCTGTTGTGAATCAGCCACAGTTACTGAGATCTGTCGTTAATAGGCCTATATAAGTGTCCAGCTGAAATTTTGCTAATGTTCGAATGTCAACCAATAAACGAAATGGAGACCGACATGACACTGCAAGCTGTCGGGGAACAGTGGACGAATTAAGGACACCAACGTTTAGCGTTTGATGCATGTGCAGTTCGTTGTCTAAATATTTGAAAATAATAATAATCTACCTTCGATAAGCTGGGTATTAGCCTGCACGACAGGATGATACAAGGTATAAGGATTATTTCGTAACTAATTTATCATACTTTTACTTTGTCAAGCCTTATCCAGACGTGCGTGCAAGTGCCTAGACCCTTGGATAAATGTGTCGCTCGTGATTGTTCACGAGTAATAGTCGGTCTAAGTTTGAACATTTGGTCCCGTAATTGGTCCACGTAACGTTCCATGTCAGGATATTTATCTTCCGTACATGGATTGATAAACTCAGCCGGCAGTCTTAGGATCGTCCCGAAGACTGGTTCTACTTCCGAACATTGTGAATCAATTTTAACAGCTGTTCATATTCCCAACATAACTAATGTCAGAAATTCTGTCCGCTGACTGAAGTTTTAGTGTGATATTAGTGCAGCCTCTAACTGAAATTGAAAACTTTCTACCATTCCATTAGCCCGAGGATAAAAGGCAGTGCAAAGTATTCTGCTGGAGCCTGGAAGTTTAGATAAGTTGTTGAATAGCTCAGATCCGAACCGGGCTACTTTATCATTCTTTGTTGCAGTAGACATACCAAGAGTGATTACCCAGTCCTGAACGAAAGCCTTGATCACTGTTTCAGGTGTGATATTGATTATCGGTGTAGCTGTTTGAAACCTGATGAATCTGCCTATGCACGTAAGTAGGCGACTAAAACCATCAGAACGCAGTAAAGAACTTGCCGAATCGATAGGAACATGGGTAAACCGTGCATCTGGCCGTGGAAAAACTCCGATGGATGCGTTTGTATGGCAGTTACTCTTTGATTGTTGACAAGCAGAACACATTCCAACCCACTTGTGTACATCCTTTTGTGAATTTGGCCATATATATTTGCCACTGATTGGTTTAGTAGTAGCTTTCGCTCCAGGATGAGACAAAATGTAAAGGTTACTAAATACTAATTTTCGTATGGTTTTGGGGACAAAGGGTCAATGATCGCCCTGGTCGTGTTACAGTAAATCAAACTACATTCAGTAGTGATGGTAGTTGTCTTAGTTTTAGACTAGATTTCTTTTCTGTAGGCACGTTTCGCAATTATTGGTCCTCTTTCTGGTTGTCTCTCAACACCTCGAAATTTACTGTAGACTGCTATATTATGTTTTCCTCTAGACGAGATAATGCATCTGCCACTGAATTTTTCCGACAGTTGAAATGTCTGACACTACTGGTGAACTGCGTCAGACCTCTTGAGGTGGATATTCATCGGCTCCAGCTTTTAATGCTTTGGTTGGTCGTTTGTAATCCACACAAAATAAGAATTCCATGCCTTCCAAAATGGGTCGGGAATGCTTAACGGTTCGGTAGATTGCGAGTTCTCTTCTGAAGGTGGAATATCCTGTCTCTTCTGAAGCGAATCTTTCTGAGAAGAACTCAATCGGTCTCCAGGAGTCTTCAACCACCTACTGTCTTTTCCGAAGTATCCACCAGCAAAACCAGTGGGGAATAGGAATACGTCAACATAGGCGCTTGAGCTAGTTTATCTTTTTGCTATTTAATAGCCTCAACAGCCTCGGCAGCCAAACTAACTTCTTTTGGTTTTCCTTTGAGAAAGTCTGTCGGAGGTTGCACCAACTGCTCACACCTGGGCACGAATCGTCAGTAAAAGTTAATCAAACCTAAGAAACTTATAAGTTGTGTTACAGAACTTGGTATGGGGTATTATTGCATAATAGCGTCCACCTCTCCTTTGATCGGTGTAATGCCTTCTGGGTTTATTGTGTGTTCGAGAAATCCTAAGGTTTAAACACAGAAAACACACTTTGACGTATGTTCATTCCACTTTCATTTATCCGCCTTAACACTGCTCTCACATGATGTTCGTGTGATTTTAAATCCGGACTGTCAATTAACAAATAGTTTATATACTCCTGTGCAAATGACAAATCCCGAGGAAGGTTGTCTATGAATCCTCAAAATGTTTATGCCGCAATCCCCAGACCGAACCGCATGCGTACAAACTCGAACAGTTCAAAAGATGTAGTAATAGTTGGCTTTGGGATATCTTCCTCAGCTAATGGAATGTTGTAATATCCCATGGGCAAGTCAATTTCAGTAAATATGTTCATACGCTGTAAGCCGCTTGTAGAATCTTGGATACGAGGTATTGAGCACTTATCCTGTACGGTTTGACGGTCGAGGGATCTGTAATCCCCACATGGTTGCCAATCACCTTCATTTTTCTTTGTGACCATATGCGAAGGGGATGCCCATTGGCTATCAGACGGATGGATAATGCCCATGTAGTTGAATTCGACTCTACCGAATTTAATTTATGTGGTATTGGTCTCCTGAGTCTAAAAAACACAGGTACCCTTTCAGTTTTGATCGTATGATGTACCTTGAATCAAATTTGGAAGAATGAGGGTCCGGTTTGGTTAGGTTTGCAAACTCAGCGGATATATCCTGGAATTTTGCAGTTAATACTGGTGGAGCTTAACTCCGCCCGTAGCTCCTCTGGGGGTTACTGCCGGTCCCAAGCCCGGGTAAAGGAGAAGGGTTGGGCATGGGGTTAGCGACCCCATCCCGTAGAAAATCAACTCGCTAAAAAAGCGCTAACCAGAAAAAATCATCCAAACCATTCAAACTCTGCCCTGGGAGTAGAAGGAATAATTATGACGTCTCATGATGAAAGCCGAGTTCCTTCGGAAGTCATGAGGCCGATGCACCTTCTTACAACCAGAGCGACAATTTTTATAGGTACATGGAATGTCCGGACAATGTGGGAGACCGGAAGAGTCTTCCAAATTTCTGCGGAAATGAGGAAATACAACCTGGAAGTGCTTGGAATCAGTGAAACACATTGGACGCAGGTTGGACAACAACGACTGTCTTCAGGGGAACTTCTGTTATACTCCGGTCATGAAGAAGAAAATGCCTCACATACGCAAAGAGTTGCATTGATGCTGTTCAGAAAAGCACAAAATGTACTTATTGGATGGGAATCTCATGGACCAAGGATCATCGAAGCCTTCTTCAAAACAAAGAGAGAGGGCATTACAATGAACGTCATCCAGTGCTATGCGCCTACCAACGACTACGATGAAGACGCTAAAGATCGATTCTATGATAGGCTGCAGTCGATCTTCGAGAAGTGCCCAACCAAAGACCTGACCATTCTGATGGGAGATTTCAATGCCAAGGTTGGAAAGGACAACACTGGATACGAAGACGTCATGGGACGACATGGACTGGGAGAAAGGAACGAAAATGGTGAGAGATTTGCAAACCTATGTGCCTTCAATAAACTGGTCATAGGTGGCACCATATTCCCACACAAAAACATGCACAGAGCCACTTGGATTTCACCGGATCACATTACACAGAATCAAATCGACCATATATGCATCAACAAAAAGTTCAGGAGGATGATGGAGGATGTGAGAACCAGAAGAGGAGCTGATATAGCATCAGATCATCATTTGCTGGTCGCCAAGATGAAACTAAAACTTGAGAAGCACTGGACAATGGCGCGGACAACATCACAAAAGTTTAACACGGCCTTTCTTCGAGATGCTGACAAACTCAACAAATTCAACATAGCCCTCAGCAACAGGTTCCAGGCCTTTCATGATCTACTCAATGGAGAGGGAACTACCATGGAGAGCAACTGGAAAGGTATCAAGGAGGCAATCGTTTCAACATGTCAAGAGATTCTGGGCCAAAAGAAGCACCATCACAGGGAATGGATCACTGTTGGTACACTGGATAAAATTGAAGCAAGGAGGAACAAGAAGGTAGCAATCAATATCAGCCGAACAAGAGCAGAAAAAGCCAAGGCACAAGCCGAATACACAGAGACAAACAAGCAAGTGAAGAGGAGCATCAGAACCGACAAACGTAAATATGTGAAAGATTTAGCGAGACAACTGTATGATACAACAAAGAAACTTGCTGGAAATTACCGTAAGCCAGAAAGACCAGTGAAAAGCAAGGAAGGTAAAGTAATCAACGATATTGAAGAACAACGAAACAGGTGGGTAGAACACTTCAAAGAACTCCTAAATCGACCAGCTCCACTGAACTCACCCAACATCGAAGCAGCACCCACAGACCTCCCAATCGATGTTGGCCCACCAACAATTGAAGAGATCAGCATGGCCATTAGACAAATCAAGAGAGGCAAAGCAGCGGGACCAGACAACATCCCGGCAGAGGCACTGAAAGCAAATATAGCAGCAACTGCCAAGATACTCCACATCCTCTTCAGTAAGATTTGGGACAAAGAACAAGTACCAACAGACTGGAAAAAAGGACTTCTGATTACGACACCAAAGAAAGGCGATCTCAGCAAGTGCGATAACTACAGGGGCATCACTCTCCTCTCGATACCAGGAAAAGTCTTCAACAGAGTATTGTTAAACAGGATGAAGGATTCCGTGGACGCCCAACTTCGAGATCAACAAGCTGGATTTCGTAAAGATAGATCGTGCACAGGTCAAATCGCAACTCTACGTATCATTGTGGAACAATCAATCGAATGGAATTCATCACTCTACATCAACTTCATCGACTACGAGAAGGCATTTGATAGCGTGGACAGGACGACACTATGGAGGCTTCTTCGACACTACGGCGTGCCTGAGAAGATGGTCAATATCATACAGAACTCCTATGATGGACTAAACTGTCAAATCGTCCACGGAGGACAACTCACCGACTCGTTTGAAGTAAAAACCGGTGTAAGGCAAGGTTGCTTACTCTCACCCTTTCTCTTTCTCCTGGTCATCGACTGGATCATGAAGACGTCAACATCTGGAGGAATGCACGGAATACAGTGGACAGGCAGGATGCAGCTTGACGATTTAGACTTCGCGGATGATCTGGCTCTTCTATCACAAACACAACAACAAATGCAGGAGAAAACGACCAGTGTAGCAGCAGCCTCAGCAGCAGTAGGTCTCAATATAAACAAAGGGAAAAGCAAGACTCTCCGATACAATACAATATGCACCAATCCAATTACACTTGACGGAGAAGCTTTGGAAGATGTGGAAACCTTTACATATCTGAGCAGCATCATTGATGAACACGGTGGATCGGATGCAGATGTGAGGGCGCGGATCGGCAAAGCAAGGGCAGCATACCTACAACTGAAAAACATCTGGAGCTCAAAACAATTGTCAACCAACACCAAGGTTAGAATTTTCAATACAAATGTCAAGACAGTTCTACTGTATGGGGCGGAGACGTGGAAAACTACGAAAGCCATTATCCAGAAGATACAAGTGTTTATTAACAGCTGTCTACGCAAGATACTTCAGATCCGATGGCCAGACACTATCAGCAACAAGTTACTATGGGAGACAACAAACCAGATTCCAGCGGAGGAAGAAATCAGGAGGGAGCGCTGGAAGTGGATTGGGCACACCTTGAGGAAATCACCCAATTGTGTCACAAGACAAGCCCTCACATGGAATCCTGAAGGTCAAAGGAGAAGAGGAAGACCAAAGAATACATTACGCCGAAAAATAGAGACAGATATGAGAAGAATGAACAAGAACTAGATAGAACTAGAAAAGAAGGTCCAGGACATAGTGGGTTGGAGAAAGCTGGTCGGCGGCCTATGCTCCATTGGGAGTAACAGGCGAAAGTAAGTAAGTAAGTAAGTAAGTACTGGTGGAGCTTGCATCAAATTTAGAGAAGTGATGTTACTTTTTCTGCCCTCTTTGCAACTTCGAGTTCCTTTCAGTGTCAGATGTCATTTTTTAGTGTGGGCTCGAAATTCATACCTCTCTCAAAAGTCCATACCCAGTATTGTTAGATCTAAATCAGCCACAGTGTAAACCTAGGGGAATTACTTCCTAAACTACAAACTTAGCGTCAGCATTTTCTCCTCAAACGTGGCGATTTCGGTTTTGTTGGCAGTTTGAAGTGTAACTGAGGAAGTTTTGCGACCCAATTCAGTTGTGTTCTGAGGAACGATACTAAGTGCCGCATCGGTATTCACTAAGACGTTCATGCCTGAATTTCTGTCTCCAACTCAAAACAAGAGACTATTTAGGTACTTCTCCTCAGTCATCATGACTTGTGGAGGGATTGTTGACTTCCCATATTCTTGAGAGTCGTCTAGGCCAGGTGAATGGTTGTTTGCGTCTGGTGGATTTGACGCCAAACACCCAGTGATTTTAACACAACTGTTCACATTGTTAGTACATTTGTGACCTCTTGTTTCTATGATCTATTTGAGTTTTGGTGACATCTCTTGTGCGACTTTCAACACTGGTAGTGAGTTTTCCTATGACTGGGTGACTTATTAACTGTAATACCGATCCATTATCTAAGTTTTTCTTTGGAAAAGCCTTTTGATTCTTCGACCATCTGACAAAGGTAGATGGTTTATTCACCTACTTCTTAAAATTGTGTATGGTTGTATCTTTGGTAGACTTAGAATTGAGCTTTGGGCTTCTTTTGCGACTAAACAGATAAAAGTACAGAGATAAATATATATAAATGTATGTATATGCACGTGAAAGTCATAATGGAGACCGTCTTGCTAATCTATCAGATTTACTTTCACAACAGAATAGAAATCAGTATAAGAAAACTTATTTTTTGTGTTCATAACTGAGCTCAACAAGTAAGTCCTGGTAGTTTCACCTCATTATTTATGTTGTAAAAGTCATACTAGTAGTTGTAGTAGGTTTTTATTTAGATCGCGAAATAAAACAGTTGGAGCGCGAAGTTCTAATTTAAACACACAGAGCCTTCAAAATTCAATGTAAAAAATTTGGGGATATAATACGAACTCAAAGAAAGAATATAAGCAATTACCTGAGCAATGATGTTTTTACATTACTGAGATATTTGCAGTTAACTTTTAACCATTAAACTTAAGTTGATACCCCGTCAGTTGCGCCCTCTTTCGACCATTACGCTACATGTAAACAAACATATAGTTTGCCACATTTCGTTGGCTTGGTGGGAAAAAACCGTTTAACGCTTCAAACGATGTCACTGTTCGTCAAAAGTTTTAGCTCCGATACATTAGTACGCCTGTATCATGTAAAATTTCCATGACCTAACCCAATCTCGTACTGTCACTTCAATCGTACCCGTAAATCAACTTACTCTGCTGAAAAATTTGAGTAAATTGATTTTTATAAAGACCTTAACATATGGAGGTTGCATAAAACGTAGTCCTGAAACTTGAACACCTATACATGACAACTCCTTATTCATGTGCTTTTATAGAGTAATTGCTATAGCAATTACGTTTCTTCTTTACTTTCTGTTACGATCATGGAGAACCTGTGTCCGGCTTGTGTCACTTTAGAAATTGTTTATTGAGGCTTACCAGACAAAGTGTACTTAAATAAGTGGTCAAATGTAATCGACTTCTGTTACCCCAGCAACCTGAAGACGTTTTTTAAGCGTGCGGTTTGAGTTTTAAGTGAATAGGCCCTCTTAATTCCTGTTTGTGTGACTCCGATTTCAGAGTCAAGTGAGTTCATGTTGAAGCATACACTTGCACCAGTGTAATGATGCCAAGGCGTAGTCCGAATGGCTATACAATCTTTTGTTTCGACGAATGCTGTTTCCACATTGTCATCTAGTCTCTGTGTCTTAGCTTTTATCTGAATTGAGTCTATTTAAAGTAACCCATGAGATAGTATTTTTGATATGATTCGTTGTTAATTGGATGTCCGCGCTTGCTTGTTGGTGATCATTTCCGGTTATTCCAGAGTGACAATCACATTAATTTTTAAAGGACAAGGATGCGCGACGCGAATGGTACCCATAAGAATACTAAGAGGTTTGATTCCAATTTCTTATTTCTGAGTGTTTGTACTAATTTCATGTCGTTAAGACCATTGAAGCTAATATTCAGGTGCAAGACATTGGACTCTCACGCGTGAGGATTTAAAACAATGGATATAGGCACAACATCAAAGGCATATACTTGAATGTTGTCTTTTAAAACAGTAGAATCAATAAGTACAATAACTCTTTACATGTTAATCCACTATTTACTAAACAGTTAAAACTTAAGAACAGTATACAATTACCTTATGGGACAAAAAATAGGCTTATTTCAAGTCAGAGACAAGCTTCTGTTCCAAAAAGGGCTTAGATCAAAGTAGCCTAACTATATATTCAAGAACAAGCAGCCACTTTCATAAAATGATCATGTTAAGAAAGCATCGAACGCACGATCGATTAACTGATTAAAATAATACTTCTCTACAGTTGGAAAAATACAGTCATTTCCCATCTAGGTTAGTGACAAAAAATGGAACGGATAGCTTCAATCAGGTAAAACGTTTCCAATATTACTGCAGCCGAAGCTTGCAAAAGTTCCAGCCTAAACAAATATGGCAGTATCTAGAGTTATAGAAAAAGTAATCCAGGCGGTGGTAGCCCAAAATCTACTTATTATTAATCTCATCTCGACCTCATAGAATGGGTTTCTGATGTCCAGGTCATGCGATACATGTTTAGTAGATTATCTGAATGACATAACTCTAAAATGAGACAACTGGCTCCTTGTGTCAGTTCTGTTCCTATACTTTGAGAATGCTCTTGATAAGGTTCCAGATAGAGGGCTTCTCGTCAAATCAAAGTCCTTCGGAATCAATAACCCACTATGTTCGCGCAATAGATGAACATGAAACTTAACGAATTTAAGGAGTAAACTAATCAATTATGTATATTTAATTACAAACATATTATACACTAGTATGATTAAGTGAATCAATAGTATTTCGGTGGTGTTATGTTTGAAGCGGTTACGAGTTCACTTAGTCTGCGAACGGAACAAGGACTTTTGGCCAGAGACCAATAAGCTATCTATCCCAACGCGTCCCAGACCCACTAACTAGAGTGAGAAGTCCAAGTTGGAAGTGTGGAAGATATATTCCGTAAGCAGCCAGGAGCACAAGCAATCTCAACAGGAAGAAATCAAACGTATATATACAGCATGAAATTTTTCTTGGGAACTTTTACAAAATAGCATAGTAAAAGATACAACGGACCAATAGCGTTTAAGGTTTTCCTGAGTAGGAAATACGACTTGAAGGTGAAAAGAGAGCTTTTGACGAGAAAACAAAGAAATTCAAATTTTTAAGATAAAATTACGAAAATAAGTTATTTACCAAGTGAGTTCTAGGGATCCCCAACAGGAAGTGAAAAAGAAATCTTTCCAACCGAAACCGCCAACAAAATTACTTTTATTTTCGATATATTTTCCAGAATTTTGAATGTTTAAAAAATCAATTACATCAGTATACAGCAATGTTATATATCATTGCTGAGAAATTACAAATATCATGAATTATTTTTAACCACTTCACTTAAATAGAATTTAATGTTGACGCAAAAGCAGTAATGAACAAACATCACTGATACGGTGAATAACATTTATCACTACTGTTACTTCTACAGATGTGACTTCTAGGTTTTAAAAAGATGTTTTCCCCCTCAAAATCTAGTTCTTTTCGTTTATGATTCTGGAAGACTTCGGTTTCGTGCTACCAGTACATCATCATCGTGTTCACAGAATTGGAAAAAGTACCAAATCATATTCATTCTGAGGTAACTTTATTTCAGGAAACATAAATTTCTCAGTTTACATTTTTCTAAAAAGCTATTTCATTCAAGCAGTCTCAAACGAGATACAGAATACCATTGGAGTCGATTTCGTTCCTATATATTCGTGTGTTAGTGTTTCTGGACTCGATCAAGTGAAGTCAAGTGCTAAAAACCAGAGTAAACAGAAAACATTGAGTTGTGGAACACTTACGACCTTTGAGAGTTTAACCGGTGATGCGTACAAGAACTACATGGTATAACATGTCATTTACTCGTTAATGGTCCATAATGATCTAGCAGTGTACAATAATAAAATACACTGGGTATTCAAAGTTACCTAACCTCGTTAAAATAATAAGATTCGATGAACACACAAGGTTAAAAAGATATCTTTCGAAGAAGAAACTTGGATCAATGGTTTTGACGAAAACAAACTTGGTTGATAGTTAATTAGACAGGAATATAAATGTTGCGGTTGTAATGGTTCCTGTTTACTTCACTGAAAGTCAACTCTAAGTGACAGAAGATGAAAATGAGATAGTTGGCCCGAATGTGTTGGGACGTATTAACGAACTGATGTCAGCTAGGACTGTTCATGATTTCAATAAGAAGGTTTATGACCTTTATGACACACTGATATTTAGTTTGGATGTTGGTGTATTTGATATGTCTATCATGACGATTGAGGACGGTGTATTTAAGCTTACGTCTAGTGTTGGTGACAAGCTATTGTGAAATGAAGATTTTGACAGTCGAACGATGGTTTAACTGATACCGAAATATATGCATAATGAGTTGAGAAGCTGGAATATAGACGATTTCATGAGATCTCTTGATTTCGCATATTAACTTGTAGGGAGTGTATGTTTATCACACATAGTACTTCATTACTAAATACGATCACATTTATGCATAACTAATTATCTGAAATGTTAATGGAACTACAGATTAAGGAAAAATTTTAATGATAAATTCTTATCATTTTTATTCTATCTAACTGAAATTATTTATTAAAAACCCACTAAAAGAATGGCTATGGCGACAAAACAATCGAATGTATAGTAGAATAAGAGCAAATAGCTGAATATAATGGGTAAAATGTAAACAGATAGTAGGAGAGAGAGAGAGAAAAGTATAATAACTATAAAGATAATGACAATAGTAGTAATAATAATAATAATACTATTTAGTAATGATAATCGTAACAGAGGCATCAGTGGAAATGAAAGCACGAAATTCTGACCTCAACAGAAAATATTCCACTAATGGTTTTGTTTAATGCGTTCATTGTTATTTATACTCTGTTATATATATATAGCATGTGGGAGCGTGAGTGAATACATTCTAATTTTCTTTGAAAATCTCATCTACTCTAAAGACAATATCATTTTGTCCACATATTATCGTACCACTACCACTCATTTCCAATACTTTTTTCCATTCTACTCTACTTTCCTTTCATTACAAAACTAAGCGAAAATTTTCTTACTTTTAAGAATCCCTACCTAGATCTCTGCTCATGGTCAATCTTTCTCTACATACCTCTAAATCAATTTGTTTCTAATAGATGTAGAAGAGGTATCTATGGTTTAAGGCTAATTTCTCTTCGTTATCCAAATATCTCTGTGTGTATGTGTGTGTGCGTCTGTATATGCGTGTCTCTATATGTACACGTGTATATAAATGTTTGTGAATTTGTGTATTAATATAGTTGATACTAATCTTTTAATTATCAGTATTAACATTTTATTCTTAGACTATCACCAGTATCAACATTGGTATCAATTAATGGTTAGATAGTAGTAGCAGTATCTCATGCCCAATGGCATCGTATATATTACTGTTCCACTTAATAATGCCATTTATTATTGTTAATAGTATTGCTTTTGTTACTCACCCTCACCACCACCATCACCACCACTCACAAAAATATTGTTGAGAAAAAAAACAGAATAAATTCCATTAGATCATTTTATAGATTTCGTTGAAAGATTTGTATTCACTTGCTCACTCACCCTCGGCTCTTACTTTCTTACATTCCCATTCATCTAAATTCTAATATAGAATATTAAGATTTTATTTTTAAAGAAGAAAAAACGAAATAATAAACTTGAATGAGTATAGAGGAAAGATAAGCGTAAAATGAGTAGCGATTCATTCATGTTCTTATCAATATTAATGGTACCCTGTTTTATTATTTGTGGTTTATTATGAATAGAATTATTCTCCGCCCAATAAATGTATATTACAGTAGCAATCATAATTCAAGTCATTAATGCTTGTTCATGTAGATATCACTTATCATACATTGTTTACATGAGAATCAATGCTCTGCTTCTTCCATTAGGTGCCCACATTTAAAGAAAATACAAAAAGAGAAAGTTAAATAAATACATTCATCAATTAAGTAAATAACTAATTAATTCATTCATTCGTAAATGTCCTCTAGAATAAATTGTTTCCTTTTCTTTTCTAAAGAGAATTAAAAGGCAAGAAAGTGAACTCATATCATTTCCCCCTTCTTTTTTCTTCTTTAATGATTGGCACAATACACCAAAATATTAGAATACATGTATATATATTTATAATTAGGCCTGAGGATAATAAGAAAAAAGAATCCTTAAGTGAATCTATTCGAGTTTTAGTTTAATTAGAAATATATACATACATATATGTTCATTAGCTATTTCAAAAGGGATACAATTACTTCTAATACAATATTAAATTGTCAAATGAAAAACTATTTCGGCTATAGTATCTTTCTATCAGAAAAACAACTAGATCTTGGCAGAATTCCAACTCTATACTAAGATGTTGTTTCAGTTAAAAAGTTTATTCAAGCTACCATCTATTAAAATGTAAACACTGACTAAGGTGTCTGACTGGTATATGATTGGAAAAGTACTCAGTTATAAGTAAATCACTGATACAGTTTGATGGAGTAATGAATTATTTCTAACCTTAGACTGAAAAATATGGGTAATACACAACTTTTTATCATCTGTTCAGCCTTATCAAATAATTCAAAGCTAAATCTTACTCTGAAGACTAATTTTTTTATTTTAGAGAGATTAAGGAGGATTGACTTAGGCAAACTGTATAAATATGTTTAGATTATCCTTGAAAACACTTCAAAACCTAATCAGACAAAAAATATCTTCTCGGTCACTTG
>NC_031502.1:41190956-41196481 GCF_000237925.1 Schistosoma mansoni
ATCATTACAGATTCGAACTAGTGACAGATTGCAAAATACGTCATTGTTTATCAATTACAGAGTAAAACACTCTCTTCAAAACATTTTAGCAGTCCACATCGTCTATGTTTGATCGGATCGAATATAGATAATCTCAAGTTTCTCAATGATGTCAGGCAAATGGATTATGAGATTTCAATAGAATGAGTGAACGATAACAAATATTTGTGAATCATTTTATCAAGACTTCTTTGATTGTAATTTTAAAAATAACTTTGAGGATGGAACATTGGACTAGAAATTTACGAGACAGATAAACCACAACTTTCAATGTTCTCTAGTTGCTGCTAAAAGTAATTGAATAGAATGAGAAATTACTTTTAATAAACTGATGAAGGAAGTTTGAGTTTAATCTATTGATAATTGGTAACAATAGCTATTATTATTATTGTCAGTAATCTTATTAGTATCATCATGATTATTGCCATAACTATCATAGAGGTAACATTAGGCTAACTTTTAGGTATCACTTACTCTAGTGAATTAAGGATGCAGAACAACAATAGAAACATAAATCTCTGTGTATACTAATGAAAATTTTGAGTTAATGTATGATGTAAGCTTACACTTAATCACTTTTTAAATACAGTATATTTTATATATAAATATGAAAGCAGTTAAATATTTCACCCAATTTGACCTTTTCTTTTAACGCTTCTCTCTTTCCGTTTTTTTCTTTATCACATTCTTATTTATTAACACTTTGCTGTTGTTGTTAAAAGGGAATGTTCGACACATGTACGTATCCAATTAACTTTGAATTATTAATTAAACAAAGGCAGTTATTATAACTACTGAATAAGAGCCAATCAAAGAAGTTGATTATATTGCTTTCACAGGTGTGGAATTTTAAGCCAACTGTTCCATTATTAGTTTTGTTTGCATACAATTCAGTGAACATTGCATCCCTTTCTTCTTCTTCTACACCGCCTTCAATTTCAATTTATTCAGGGTAGTTTTTCGATTTTATTCAAAATCCTTTAATTTAACTCCACTTCATTCACATCGTCATTATCATCAATACCAACAAATTTCTCAGCTTTTTTTCCAACAATTCTCATGTTCTCTTTTTCCTCTTCATCTGTTTTGCATCTTTTGCTTTATTTCATAAGTATAGTTTCTGTTACATATTTCAAGTTGATAAAATCAATTAATTTATTTACTCACAACACTTGATCCCCTTCAATTAATCATCTCCTCAGTCATCATCAAATATGTGATTGAAGTAAGCCTCCAGGGTTGAACAAATTGTCATTAAACCATTTAACCTTATTAATTCTTTGTGCCCCAGATTTTTGTTTTATTCAAAGTATTATTTATGCCATCAATAGTACTAACGATCAATGATGGAGACTTAGTTCTCCTTTTATTTGCACACCTGTTAGTAAAAAGTACTCTCACACTTACAAATCAAGATAATACATTTGTATATTGACCGATGAACTATGATGTTTACAAATTACTTTCAGAACAGACCAACGTCATCTTGTGAATTGGTACAAAACACCATGTACCGTATCGCTATTTCTTTATAATTTAGACTATTCAGTGCAATACAGCATGAAATCTAAATAGGATCCAATAACCGAGACAGTTCTATTGTACGGAGCTCAAACTTGGAGAACTACAACAACCGTCATCAAAATGTACAGTAGTTATAAACAGATGTACACGTAAGATACTCCAGATCCATTGGTCGGATACCATCAGCAACAACCCACTATGGCAGAGAACAAACAAACAGCCAGCTGAAGAGGAAATTAGGAGAAGACGCTGAAGGTTGATAGAATACAATGTGTGGAAATCATGAAACTGAATCACTACCTGAATATTTATTTCCATTTTTAAAACTATTTGATAGTTTACATCTCTAAGCTTATATAAAATGAAACGAGTGTCATTTGTTAGTTATTGTGACTGCCATTTTTATATTTCATTCAGCTTTCCAAGATATATGCCGTTAAATCCTGATATCATTGGTTAGTGATCTAAATAATGTGGAATGATATGAATAATTCCCTTTTTTGTCATCAGTTACAGAATAAAATTAAGTTATATAAGAACGTTCGTCTAAATTTGATAGAATAGTTTCACAGTATTTGGGCGCCTAGTTGATTTGAGACACTTAAGAGAAAGAATGTATTTGTAAAATCTCAGCGAATGAGTTTGGAGTAAATCCAATCGAAATGTTGAATGTGCTTCAAATTCATTCGCTGACACTTTACAAATACATTGTTCCTCCTTAAAATTAAGTTATATTTGATAATTACTATGATGATATTACTATTCTAGTCGTTAAAGAGTAGTAGTCATGGATAATGAAATCATCATTGAGTTGTATTTGGCATGTATTTAATTTTTTTTATTACAAATTCATCATCTGGATTTACCTACGTACCTTCTCATATAATCATAGTAACTCAAACTCAGCATTAAACACTATAGAAATACCAAAAACTAGAGAAATTTGATTCTTCTACCTCCTGCCAAAAAATGTATAAAAATGCATACATTACAAATCGAGGAATACTGTTAACCACTAGATTCTACTAATACATATCTTACTTTGAATAGTTGATTCAAGTTATCTCTTCTGGACAGACACACATGGGTAGTGATGTTTGAAAATTTGAGGATAAAAAGACGAGTCAAATCATACAATTTCATCAATAGGTTATCTGTATTGAAATGAAACTAATACTAGTAGTACATTGCAACCTAAGATTGTCTAAACACATAATAGCTATAAATTAAAGTGATAACCCACCAAACAAAACGAATATGTTTACTTTATTAATGAATCATAGATTTGAACATTCGATCAATTTCCATTTCTAACCTATATGAAAGGTAAAGAGTCAGTTAAAGTCAATCAAATTTATTTGTCAGTAATAATAATGATGCATCTTTGTACAGTAAATGATTATTTCGACTTTCAAAAATAGTTCAGATGAACATGGAATGCACTTCCATTTATAATCAACTGATCATTGGTTTCTGAAAGTGGAATTAAAATGTTTGTACAGTTCAATACGGTTACATGACTTGATCTACTTAAGTCGTCTTAATAATCTAATAATGGTACATTAGAATTCAAATTGTCTAGTTCAGAATGACTTGAGAATGCTTCCTAATATTATTGGACATATATATAATGGACAAAACTGTATTATTTGATAGCTTTATTTTAAACGAGAACTCAAGTGGGAAAGACCAATTTATTATTCAATAAGAAAATACAGAAATTCTGGGTGAAATACGAAAGGAATACATTAAGTACTTAATTTATACATCTTCCATCAAGTGTCTTTTACAAACCTCTTCGTTCATTCACTCCTGTCGTTATTAAAATTACTCTCTGTTTACATTTCTGTTCTCTTCAATTCAATATTCTCAATCTTCTACTGCCAGGAATTCCACTTCTGATTGGTGTTACATACTACTTTTGTTTGTCGACATAAATAGCATATACAACAACTTAGTTCTCGATTTAACTGTTGTTGAACCAGTAAGTAATAATTTGACGAATCATATTCTTCAACACCAATAAACATGCAATGTAGTTTGATAAAAAAAATAACTATTTTAGTTACTTGATAAGTCCAATCAAATCGTCACTTGCTATCATATTAAAATATTACCGTTATTGTTCTAGCCATTTTCCAAATGATGTTGACTTACTTCGTATGATTTCTATTATGTGGTGTCTATTGAAGCAAAATCAAATATCCTGAAGAAAGGTATTCTCACTTAAAGCTTTAATTGTGGACAATCCTGCTCTCATTAATTAATTATATAATTTGTGCAGTCGATATAACTTATTTTAACTGAAATATCAGTTTATCACCTGGTTATAATGAGCGCAATTTTCAATGAATTGTTAAATCCTACCAATCACAGTCAAGTAATTTTATTCACTGATATCTGATTGGTTACTTTTGTCAGGAGTAAATTAAATATTTTTCTACCCTTTTAGAAGTAATCGTGCTTGAAGAATATTATCAAACGCACAGTGACTTTCATATATTTTTTTGTAATTATTTTTTTCACACCATTTCTTATCCCATTCTAAAAAATTTTTCATTACGTTTCGTCAAATAAAATGACTACTTTTAAATGAGTAATAATTGGTTATTTATTTCTTAAAATTGATATGAAATGTAAGGACCTGTCTACAGAGCAACTTTTCATTAAATTATGGACGATAGTAATGCACAAAATACAAGCTTTATCATTTCTCACATAGTCACGGACACGGATTATATGTTCTTGAATACATTGTATCGAGTAGCGTTCCAAACACTTGAATCGTCAAAGAGCCCTATCAGAACTTATGAAAGGACGATGTGCAGCCATTATGTGGTGCGAGATTCTCATTTCCATAGGGATTAGAAGCCGCATATTAAATTTGTATGTTGGAGAAATGGCCTTAGAACACCTATCGGATACTCACAACCGATTAGACGAAGGAGGTAATTTGATTAGTGTTATGGTAAAGATTGAGCCCAGATCGCCTATCAAGAAACAGAAATCTCCCGCCCAAAATTCTTCTGGATACCTTCAACTTACCCACAGTCCCTACACAAGAAAAAGTGCAACAACAATTCGATCTACGTCCCATAAAGTGGTCACTTCGACAACGGCAACAAACGGTCAAAATTCAAGTGAACTTCAAGAAAATATCCTATTAAAAAAGGGAAGATCCCAAGAAACCACTTTGTAAACGTCTTATTTGTGTGATTTTAATTTGAAAATTTAAATTCCTTATTTCCTTTCCAAAAGTGCTCATCTTTACTTTCGGATTGTATTTCCCACTTGGAAGGACCCTAAATGTAATTAGTTCGTTTCCTCTTTTTATACGCTATTTTGTGGTGTTCCTCAAAGATATTTCAATACCGTATATATACACTTCAGTTGTGTACTCGTTCGTTCGTGCTTCCGATTTCTTGTGGAATATACTTTTCCCTCAGCTGAATCTGATCTTCTCCCTTCAATTAGCAGGGCTGGGGCCCAGTCAACAGTTTAGCTTGTCTTGTTATTGTGTTGCTGACTTTGTTCCGTTCTCTAGTTTAGGTATTGTCGTAATCTCGTTAAACGTAACAACTAATAAGTGCTTTTGTTCTGACATAAGTTATGATTATACTTTCGAAATATTTTATTAATTTCACGAAACGTTAATATTCAGTTTTAGTGACTAAGCTGAAAACTTGTTTGATATAATTGAATCAATGCTGAAAATAAGACAAAAGTATTTCTATTATCAGCCAGTCATTGAATAATGTAAAATCTTCATGATTCAGTTGAAAAGTTCCATTGTTTATAAGATTGACCTTCAGAAATGAAAAAAGTAGACTACTTCCATTAATAGCAAAATTTTAGATGTGACAATTCATAAAACGTGAATAAAAGTAAAAATGATGGAAAACGATCTGAAACCCTAATGAACTCAATGTATGATCTTTGAATTTTATTCATTTAAATTTTAG